>NC_135357.1:18116255-18416255 GCF_051622035.1 Arctopsyche grandis
CCGAATTTATTGTCATCACCAGCAATAAATCGGACGCCTGTTTCTTCGCTTGTTTTTCTCGTCGAGGGAAGGGGAGGTGGAAAACCACTCTGTTTTTCAGGGGATTCGCGAATATAATTTGATGTAAAAATATGGACGGTTAACAAACCGTCTGATAATTTATTCTCGGTTTTCACTTAGCGTGTGTTCGTTGAGCGGAGCACAAACGCCCCGAGGTGCGGCCAACGCGCTTCGCATACATTAAACCGTTTTCATTTCAGAACAAAGTCCTTTCGCGCGTAACGAAGAGGCGTTGAAAAAAGCCGAGAGGACTTCCTCTTGGTCCTACTAGTCCTCTTTGTGGTTGCAATCGAATTATACTAAAGTTATTTTTGCGCAAACGTCCAAAAGGACTACGCGTTCATTTATCACGAGAGCACACCTCTCTCTCTCCATCTCGTGTCTACCAAATTTTCATCCGGAAATTCGGATAATTTTCATTCCCTATGTTACATTGAAGTAGAAGTTGATTATACTGAAAAAACTTGTAAGCGGAAATTCACCACTTTCGTTGAATTTCGATCAATGATGAAATAAATATTATTACAATAAATTTGATATAGATAAGAGAGGCAAAAATAATACTATTTTCTTTGTTTGTTTTTTTAAATTATTATTTCATTTTAACCAGCAGCTTAGTTCAATTGTTAGCATGTTAATGCTTTTAATTGTGTGGTCACAGGTTATATCTCGTAAATCGGCAAAACTGACTGGTAATTACCGGAAACTATTTTATCACGAATCATGTAAGTACATACATAGGCATATAATTGCTTAAAACTACGTTTAAAATTGATGGAAATGTCCTATTGTGGTCTTTAAGTTGTCTGAAATGTGTTTAATTACAGTGTCAATTAAATGTGGCAATTTCGAATTGATTAATTCACTGGCAACACAGACCAACCAAATCATAATAAATGTGATCAGACGGTTGTTCCAATTATGATCAAAACTTTTAAATGACCCTAACTTTAAATAAATAATAAAAATTTAAATAAAATAAAAGAAAAAAAATTACGTTGCTGGCCAGACCTGACTCCAATTCGACTATTTCCCATATCATAGTTTGCCAATTGATCTGATTTCATCGTTGAAATGGTCCCTCGCCAAATAGGCCACCTAAAGCCTATTTGTTATTCAACTATTTGAATATAATTTAAATTTATACATAAAATTTATATAAGCTAAAATTGATGTCGATTTCGAGTAACGTGTTATGACGACATGGTAAAAATATAAATTAAACAAGAAAAAGAGAGAACGCTAAGAAAGGTAATTAAAATTTTATATGGTGAGAGTTTCTAAAGAGTCTAATTATATTTGTGAGAAAATATCAGCTATTCCAAAAATATCAGGTTGACTGAAATGGAATATAAAATAGTGCGCAAATTTGCCATATTTTGGTTCCTATAGAATAACACCTAAAACGGTGATTCAATGTACAATTACGTTGAATGTACCCAGGGTACGTTGAATGTACCATGCTTGATACATTGATTCTGCCGCATCAGGCGGCACCTTAAGGGGGCGGCATAAACAGCTAAATCAAAATGCAATTTGAACCATTCACTAGGTAAAAATCATCGTCTTCTTCTACAGAAACAATAACTTTTTATATGTCTGATTGTACAAAGCGTTGGGAAGTTCTAAAAAAATATGTTTCACAATTAACTTCAAAACCATTACAATACATATATATGTAGGTGGTCAAAAGAGTAGATGAGTTAAAATCTTTACGATTTCAACTTTGCGAAATCTATTATGCATCATTCCAAATAATAGAATATGACAACTTCGATTCAGACATTAATGTTAAAGTAAAAGGATTAGCAAAATATAATATATAAGAAATTACAATTTCATATGTGTTGTAGTTTTTTGGCATTTTATTTTATTTTATACTAGCTGAACCCGGCAAGCGTTGCAATGCCACAATAACGCATACAATTCTCGTTCCCGTTTCCGTTCCTGCTGCCGTTCCTAATTTTCGGAAAAATACAGGCAGCGAACACATTTAAAATTATTCAATTGTATGTTTATTTTACCCTAACAACGCAGGTCGCGACGCGAAAACATTTGAAATTATTACGTTGGAATGCCACTCATTCCCGTTTTTCCCGTTATTGGGCGGTTTTTTTTTTACAGACAGCTTCCCAGAAATGCAGTACAGAATTTCCTGCCGAGACTGCAGTAAAAGCCAGAAGGAAAACACGTCAATTTGATTATGAAGAAGTTGTCGATGAACCCTTAGCATAGGAGACTAAATTTAAAAAAAAGTGTATTCTGAAAATTCTCTGAATGAACGATTCACACTTTTAGAAACCCAAAGCAAATTTTTATTTGACATTTTAAAACTCAAGGATATGTGTATATGATGGCAAAACGAATTCGCAACGGTTAAAGTTTTTTAAAGTATTCGATATATTTTCAAAATAAAAATAGTATTCGTAACTTTCGTGCAATTTTTTAAAATCACAATTGAAGGTTAGAAAAAACATTTTGGGTTTGGCATTTTCGAAAATTTGCATCATACCGTGAAAATCTACCGCACGGCCCCGAATGTGCCCTACAAAATTTGGTATACCGAGAAAATCTTTCTTACTTAGCTCGATGTAAAGAAAAGTGTTCCGTTTTCCGAAAGAATAAATGATTTACGACTGACACTTTGTCTAAAGCTAATTAACTTCGATGGTAAAGTTGGTTTTATTTTGCTTTTCTCGCCGCCGCTGTTGTGTATGACCCGTAAAGTTCACAACGCGATATATTACCAATATGACCGCAATTAAGGGCTGTATACACCGTTATAATGCGGGTTACTCGCTTGAAGTGTTAAAACAAGTCTCCTATATTACAATAGATACAAAGATATGACCCCCCCAATAACTTGAAGTAACTTTCGGTTCAAGAGTGTGCTAAATAGAATCGTTTATGCATTCATACCTACTCGACTTATTTTTCGAAAACGTGGAAATTTTGCGGTGGGAACTTTGCGTATATATTGCGTGTAAAACTTTAACTTCGGGACGATTTGATTAGGGTCATTCCGGAGCGGTCGTCGTAAATATTTGTTTATTGCACGGATCCGAAAACCCTTTGCAAGTTTTAATGGAATAATCGGAATTTATTCGAAGAATATAAAATTTTATGTCTCGATATGAATGAACATTGTGGCTATGGAGTAGTCGATTCGTGCTATTTCAGACATTTATTTTTCAAGTAGGTATTTATAGCAGCTGCCAATTGCAATGACCGCCGATAAAGATCGGAGGCTGTGCGTGTGGATATGACGTAAAATTGAAGCTTCTTGTAATTAAGGTAGGCGCCGACAGGTGGCGTTAGCATCGGTCATGATTTACTGGAAAACTTGCTGGCCGAACAAACAAGGGCAAGCTCTCAACGAAACCTCTCCACCGGGTAAAAGGTTTATGAATTATTCAGAACTGGCTTTTTTTGTGTTAGGTCGGCTTATGGACGATTACGGTGTTCCAGGTTAATTGCTTAATCGAATCCTTAAATTAAACACACAACCATAATACGCAATATTCGAAAATACTTTTCTATTGTTTACCATTGTAAAATATTAAATTATTCAAGTGCCGTTCGCTCTTTTTCTTTTGCTAATTATGGATTATAATAATCATTAATGTTAACATAAAAAATAAACTATTTCATAGAATGCTATATAAATCCAATAATTAATTGATAACTCGTGGAAAACAAAATCTAGTTTCTGAGTAAGATAACACAAATGACACTTTTACAACAAACTATTTTGACTACCAAATAACTCAAATTGAACAAAATAAAGATCATCGATGTCACGTAAAACATCTGGGTTACTATTTTATAAATCATTAGTAAAATAAAATATTATCGATAATAAAACAACATGAACAAAATGTAAAAAAATGATATATCTTAAAGAATAATGCTTCTAAGTAAAGCTAAAGCCTCTGAATTTCTTTTAAAATTTAAATCTTATACATTTTGTATTTTAATATCATAAAAAGACTCATTCACTTCTCATACATCATGTAGTGAATTTCTATTTTTACACTCGTAGTATCTAAATATTTAATTATATTTTGCTTTCATTAGAATAAATATTAATAATTTAAACCAAACCCCAGTTTTTTCAGTTAATTTAATTCGATTGATCATTTTGATTTAAATTTATTCGTATTAATAATATGTAGTTGATTTTAAAATAATATTGTACACTCAAAGTTTTGTATGCTTTACTAATTTGCATATTGTTAGCGTGCGTAAATATTTTCTTAGTTAAATAATTTACGTGCTACGAATAAAGAGGTTCGATATTTTCACAAGCGAGAGGGGATAATTTCCCATCCGCGCAACCCTTACGAAGATTACATAGAACGGGTCGGCCATTATCAAAGTTATTCGTGTCAATTAGGCTTTCTCAGTTTCGTCGATTATATTATATATTCAAAATAATCCTTCTCGGTATCTTTCGATGCTGTCAAACTTAAATTTTCCCCTGTATCATCCGTTATAAACTGAGATTACTGTATTATTCAAAACCTTCCAAAATCTTCTTAAATAACCTCATGTAACAAATTTTTTGCTGTTGGAAATGTCAATTTAACCGTTAAAAATTGGCATGTTTACGAATGTTCCTATAAATATTCAAAACGACGCATGTAAGTCTTTTGGGTGCAGAAAATACTACGTGTCTCTCGATCACGACGAGAAAAACAATCGAAAACTCCCGAAAATGCTCGAAGGCAAACAAACATGCGTACGTGACTTCTGACAAAATGTGAAAGTTTATATCGGAAAATTTGAAAACTCGTACATCTCAGTCATATATCTAGTTAAGTATAACTTCCCAATAAAGGTTTGTATTATAATATAATATCTTTCCACTATTTATATATATATATATATATATATATATATATATATATATATATATATATATATATATATATATATATATATATAAAAATAATTTTCATACCATATCTACAAATAAATAAAACTTCATATCGTAGCTTAACAGTAAAAATTCAATGCACGAATGTTTATTTTTATTTTTCTTTCATTTTTCTATATTCATTTAATTCCTATAAAAAATTATCCGGAGAGGAAGATTTTAAAAATTCCACCTTTGCAAACGCTCTGTTTTAGCTAAAGATGCCCATTTAATTGCATATGTTTGATATGTCGCGGATAATAATATATTAGAAGATATATTATTTTGCAAACCCATTTTTGGGAAGACCACATCCATTGAAAATTTTAATAGACAGTTTTCGGCGAGAAAACGATATAAAGTGCAATAATTACGTTGGACTGTGTACCTACGAAGCTCACTCAATGTCCGGACACAAAGCAGGTCTTCAAGCATTGGTCAAAAAGAAAGCACCACATGCTATCTAGACGCACTGTATGCTTCACAGAGCAGCTCTAGTGTCAAAAAATATGAGCGAGGAACTGAACAGCATTTTTACAAAAGTTATAAAAATTATAAAGTCCATTAAGAATAGTCCTTTGACAGCAAGGCTGTTTGCAAAGCTGTGTGCTGATATGGAAGCTAATTATACCTCACTTTTGAATTATTGTAAAGTTCGCTGGCTATCTCATGCAAAAATAATTCAAAGGGTGTTTGAACTCAAAGAAGAAATAGCAACTTTTCTCGAAGAAAAACCAAGATGAAGAGTGACATTTTGTGGACGAACGATAATTTAATTGTTAAACTTGCCAATTTGGTTGAGATTTTTGAAAAATTGAGCGGTTTAAATAAATCAATGCAGGGATCACAATTACATCCACTTGTTCAAAAAGACAAAGTGAAAGCTTTCATTAAAAAGTTGAAGTTATGGAAATTAAATTTACAAAAGAATGAGTTGGATATATTTTCACTTTCCAAAGGTTTCTGGACCACAGCCAATATTGAAGCAAGTAAAAATCTTTTTATCGATCACTTGGATGGTTTAGTGCTGCATTTTTCCAATTATTTCAAAGACCTTGATTTCTCAAAGTTTTTGTGGATACAGAATCCATTTAACTACAATGAAGAAGACGAATTCGAGCTGACAACCATCGAAAAAGAAAAATTGATAGAATTATCATACGATAGCTCGCTAAAACAAAAGTTTTAAAATGAAACCATAATTAAATTTTGGATGAATATTAGTGGAGAGTGTGAATCTTTGTATTGCAAAGCAATGCAAGTGCTTCTACCGTTTATAACGTCTCATGTATGTGAAACGGGCTTTTCGGCACAAGCTGCAATGAAAACCAAATATCGAGCCAGGTTAATGGTCGAAAAGAAGTTACGAGTGGCACTCTCCATATTGCCCCCAAGATTTGATAAACAACAACATCCTTCGCATTAAATTTTGATGTGTTAGATGTAGTTTAATTAGTAATTTGATATAAAAATAAATATACGTGTTCGTATAAATAAATGTTATAGCAAAACCTTTTTATTACCCTGTCTATTGTAGTGTTCAGTATTTTTTTTTTAAATAAAGGTTTATTATTTAAAACGTGTCTATATTATTATATCTATTAAAAAATAAAAGGTAGGGAGGCGCGGAAAAAAAAATTTTTTAGGGAGGCGTAGTAGCATAAAGTTTGGAAGCCGCTGCTTTAATACGACGAAAGTTTACCATTACGTCCACCGATGAAAATCCAAAATTCGCATATTTCGAACATAATATTGAATTTTCTTTCAGCCTCATTCTCTCATCGGAATTGTTGAATAAAGAGTTGCATATGAAACAATTGTGCAAATTGTTTCATAATTTTGCACAACGATTTAAAATTTAATTTACCCTCTTTTGGCAATGAAAATTTAACCAATTGTGACCTTATTCTGGGAAAAGTTAGCAGCTAGTTCTGGTGCTGCGCTGACGTAGTTTGTAGATGGAGAAGCATGCCTGATAATCAAGTTTTGCTTCTTAGGAACATTGTGCACTCCGAATACACAGCGAAAAGGTTAAATGTCACCTAGCATGTTTGCTAAAGAAAAACCAACGAGGAAAAATGGAAAAGTCGTGCCCCAATCACTCTTTTCACCGGGCTACGAATAAATTAAACAATTTTGGTATCACGTAAATTCGTCGAGACCTCATAAGACATACATATGTATAAATATATATATATATATGTGTATATAAATATGTATAGTTACATCTACATATGTATGTATAAAAAAATTAGTGTCTGTCTAATATATATATATACATATATGGGATCCATGAATGTGTGCGGGAGGATATTCAAAGTCAAAGTCTTAACCAACTCGTTTAATATCTCGCTTCGGGCTCGGTCGTTGCCCGAGTACCCGAATGACAGCCAGACCTACCATCTTAAAATATTCTCAGTCATACCAATCCCACATATATACATAGTATATATATATATATATATATATATATATATATATATATATATATATATATATATATATATATGTATATATATATATATATATATACATATATACAGTGGCGGATTGTCAATTAAATTGAGAAAAATTTAATATTATTATATACATAAATGTATGTACATATATTATATGAAAATATCAATATTATTTAAGCGTGTATTAAGCTCGTCCGCACACCGATACATCCAATAATGATCATACATCGCGGTACTAATATCAGAAAGTGAGGCATCGTTTATGATTTTGTGCAGTACGGTTTTTATTAGTATATTCTTCCGAAAATACTGATAAAACAATAACAGATTCGACCAATTTACTGAATACAATTTTTTATTTTAGTCAGAACTTTTTCACAAGCTAATGCCGCATGTAGAAATTATTTATATCCAAATGCAATCTAGTAATATCGATGCATTTTCAATTAAAGAAAACTTAAAAAGTTTTACTAATGTCATTATACAAATATGAGATTCTTATAGCGAATAGAGGCCAAAAATTTGTGATGCATATATTATCGCACATATTTTAGAAGCCAAAAATATGTGCGATGTTATTATTAAGGATATAAAAGAAAGATAAACTTTTTCTAATCAATTAAAAGCTGTGAAATTATTTAATAAAGAAAATTTTGAAAAGTACTGAAAGAAAATGCCAATGGAAGATCTACTACATACTAGCCGTTGAATTATATCCAATGCTAGATATAGAAAAACTTCAAACTGAATTAGAATTGTTTTAGTCAAGGAAAGAAATGCATAGTATTAATGATTTATTAATATTTTTAAAACTTATTCAAATTCTGCTTACAACTTCAACTACCTCTGAGCCAGAACGGTGTTTTAGAATGTCTTTATCAATAAATAGAATAAAGACATACATACATATATAAGAAACACAATGGTTTAGGAAAGATTGACGGCTTTGTCTATGCTGTCAATTGAAAAAAAAATTATTATGAACGGTGAAAAATTGAACGAAAAGGTGATAGACCTTTTTTCAAGGAAAAAAGACAGAAGAATCAATTTTATAATGAAATAAAATACATATAATGTTTAATTTTGATAATTTTGATGTTAATAGTAAAATATAATCCAACTAAACATTTTTTTTTATTTTTAATCAACCTTAACACCCCCAGATATCTTATCCACGAGCCGCCACTGCATATATATATATATATATATATATATATATATATATATATATATATATATATATATATATATATATATATATATATATATATATATATATATATATATATATAAATATATATATATATATATATATATATATATATATATATATATATATATATATACATATATATATATACATATTTTTAAATCAAAAATGCCACTCTGCCTGAAGAAAAAGATCTTTGATCAATGCGTTTTGACAGTGATGACGTATGGATGTGAAACTTGGACACTGAACGCCAAGATGCTACATAAAATCCAATGCATTCAAAGAAGTATGGAACGCTGTATACTTGGCATAACGAGGAAAGACAGAAAGCGGAACACGTGGGTGAGAAGTATGACAAGGGTAGTGGACATAGTGGATAGAGTGAAGAGATTGAAGTGGCAATGGGCGGGTCACGTAGCTAGGAGGATAGACGAAAGGTGGACAAAAGAAGTGCGTGAATGGTACCCGAGAGAATGCAAAAGGGTAAAAGGAAGACCGCAAGGAAGATGGGTGAACGAAATTAGGAAAATGTGCGGAGTGAGATGGATGAGTGTTGCGCAATGAGTGGAAGCGTGTTGGAGAGGACAGCAGTGGATGGCGAATGGCTGTAAATGATGATGATGATGATGATGATATATATGTATATATATATATATATATATATATATATATATATATATATATATATATATATATATATATATATATATATACATATATATATATATATATATATATATATATATATATATATATATATATATAAATATATATATATATATATATATATATATATGTATATATATATATATATATATATATATATATATATATATATATATATATATATATGTATATATATGTGTGTATATATATATATATATATATATATATATATATATATATATATATATATATGTATATATATGTGTATATATATATATATATATATATATATATATATATATATATATATATATATATATATATATATATATATATATATATTTATATATATATATATATATATATATATATATATATATAGATATATATATATATATATATATATATATATATATATATATAGATATATATATATATATATATATATATATATATATATATATATATATATATATATATATATATATATAAATATCCATTGAATTTTTTCATAGTGTTTATTCTGTGGCATTCGAGCTATTCTTTATTCTTTAGAAATTGGTATTTTTCTTGAAATATTTCAAAATTTGTTGCGACTGTATTTTTATGTTGTAATTGCAATTCAGTTCACGTAAAATCATTCGTCTTCAGCAAAAGGTATAATTTCCCATTCGTTTGAACTTTTCAAGTTGGTTGACGTTAAGCTTCCCCTCAAAAGCAGTAATTAAACTTCGAATTATCGAAAGCAATCAAAAAGTCACGCGTCTCAAAACAAAATTCAACGAACGGATCCGATTAACCTTTTACGGTGTTATTCTAGAGTCGAAACATAATTATACCGTTTCTGAACCAATTACACTAAAATAAAAGATAAAATGCGTCGATTTTGATCTCGGCTAAGCTTTGATAAAAATGCGTCGAATATACGAGAGCGGTGAAAGGGTTGTCGTTTAGTGAAATTTGTATGGCGACAGCGTGTCTTGAAATAGACGAGTTTTCATTGTGGAGGTTAATGAGATTTTAATGACACTTGGAGAGACCCAGCCCCTTTTCACCACTACTCTCAAGTGTAATGAAATCGTACAAACGTTAGCTGAGAATTGCGATATATAATATGTATTTATAATAAGTGAATATTAATAAAGCAACCTATCAGTCTATTGAAATATCATAGATCGCAAACATCAATTAAATGAACAACAAAGCGTAACTTTATTTCAATTCAACGTAATGTGCATACATACATACATATGTACTAGCATATAAATATCATGTAAGAATCATTGAAAACATATGCAATATAAAAAATAAAAAAAAACTACGTCATTTGAATTATGTATAAATCTAGAACCATTCAAGGTGTTACCGCTTTAGTTCCTAACCCAATCAAAAAGACATTAAGAGTATTTTTGATCAAATGAATATTATATGCATCGAGTACTAATACCACTTAATGATGGTTTTATAAATGTATGATTTCGGAATTCGTAATACTAAGCGTTGTTTAAAATATTGAAAATTCATATTT
This sequence comes from Arctopsyche grandis, assembly GCF_051622035.1. Classification (NCBI taxonomy): domain Eukaryota; kingdom Metazoa; phylum Arthropoda; class Insecta; order Trichoptera; family Hydropsychidae; genus Arctopsyche; species Arctopsyche grandis. The sequence continues at coordinate 18,127,100 of NC_135357.1, forward strand.
CATTGGATATGGAAAATTAAATAAGAATTTTTAGCCTTCTAACTTTTCCAATGGCTTCTTTGAATCAAAAATGTGTTTCGTAATTTATGTTTAAGCTACATATATTTTCGAAAGGATGAAGTAAAATAAAATGGTTATTTTTAAATTCATACATATGTACATATTTGCTACATTTTCTTACCCAAAGAACCATTTTCCCAATATTTTCGGGGTATTTCGTATTCGAGTTTGTATACATATACATATATGTCACACTGAACTTATATTTCGTGAAATATATTTTCACTGATGTTTCAGTGAAATCATAACCAGTTACATTTTCAGGGTTGGTTTTATTCATTTAAAATTGGATTGTTAGGGATGGTATTATTTAAGGGTTAGGATAGGTTAGGTTAAGTTAGGGTTGGCCCTATTCATTTAAGATTGGGTTTTTAGGGTTAAATTTATAAAGTTAAACGTTGTAAATTCATTATTTGATACATTTTCACTGCTTGAATTGGTGAAAAAATTTATTTTCACTTGAAATATGCTTTCACTGTAACATATACAAAACACATATACGAAAATGTTTTACAAAGAAAAATACTAATTTCAAGAGTTATAAATTAACTTTTAAAAAAATATACATAGCAAAAATTGATTTTTAAATATTTAAAAGGTGTGTGAATAGCTGAAAATCTATGAATGATCACAATATCTCACGTATATTAAAGATATACATGTACGCAAAATAAATTTTTGTATACAATATACAAACTCCGGTTAAGCAGATGAAAATGAAAAATACGAGTTGTTATGAATAGAGACCGGAATCTGAAGGGGCTGTTTATTGTTCAAAGATTGTAAATGCATTGTTAAAGGTTTACCGAACCTTTTTTACAAAGGATTTACAACAATGGAACAATAGGCGGCACGTTTCCGGCCCCTTCAGATTCCGACCTCTAGTTATGAAGTCTGTAAAATACAAATTTTCATAATATTTAATTTTTGTCAAGCGTTGATGTATGTATTATATATATTTATAATATTATATAAATTAGTATAAAAATACTACGCTTTATATAACGTGTAAGTATGTACAACAACAATATTTTTAAATATAATATTTACCGCCTCGTCTGGAAAATGTTTGCTCACTCTGATTACTTTGCCTGGTCAAGAAATAATTTATTTCTTTTAGTGAGTGCGTTTTTCGTTATTATATAAATACTCTTGATATTGAATAAATACTTCCGAGAACGAATCTAGGGGGTTGTTTGATAATTGATTTACCTAGAATGAGCTATTTCGCTATAAAACATGGTTTGTTTTAACCTTTTAGTAGGAGACGAACGTGCGTTGAATACGTTAACGGTAAATATTCTTTCTATAATGAAAAAGCAAACAATAATAAATCGAATCTTATTTGATAAACAATTTGCCTCGCTAACGATAGCGTAATCAGCGGAAACCTCAATCGTTTCTCGAAACATTCAATCGCATTATTCCCATTGATCGAGAATGGTAAAAAATAAAACAGATTATTTCGGAGATATTTTTTCTGATCTAAAAGCCGCCTAAGGATCTTCGAGGTTTGAATTGTCCCGTTTAGTTAAATCGAGCGTATAACACCACGTGTATCTACATATCTGTACACGTATGCAAGTGTTCGGCAAATAGGGCTAGTGACAGAGGCTAATAGCGAAATGGCTTGATGCTGGACGAGGACCTGTCACCGACAGGATGGGCCATTACTTGCTTCAGTGACCAGGGCGAATATAACTTTCGTATCTCGGGGTGAGACTTTCATATCATATTTCTCCAATTTTGTGTTCACATTTGAGAGCTTTCAATTTAATTGAATTGCGTGCGGAAACTTACTCGAGTGTGCTATATTTTATCTACACGTATGTACCTACACGTAAACATCGACCATTTTACAAACGGAGAAAATTTAAATTATGTATGATTAATTTCTAGTAAAAAAATAGATTATAAGTATAAACAAGTAATATGGAATTTATTTTTTTATTTAAGTTTAAGTTTGCACCATCGTGATATTACAGGAATCCCTAATACGCCACAAAGGTCGAAAAAATACAGAGAGATGAGAAAAAATAATGCATATACCCAAACTAAAATATATTCTTATATTTAAAAAGACGCTATTCTGTGTGTCCTAACGTTAGCCGAACATAATGAATCGATAAAAAATTTGTATTAATTCATCTCGTTGAGACCACGTGTCGAAACCGCGACCAAATATTCTCTTATTTTATTTTATTTTATTTTATTTATTGAAAAACCAACAGACAGGATGTACATAGATATGTATAAAAAAAACTAATAGTAAATAAATAATATATGTAACATCCGAGTCCAATAATAGATTTTTACAAAAATAAAAAAGATAAATATAAGGAAAACAAATTAAAAAGTTAGGAATAAAGGCATGACAAAATATGTAGAACATTGCATAATTAAACTATAGTATTAAAATATTTGGAAAAGGTTATAAAATAGAATATAAGAAGAAATTGAAATTTACAAATATAAAACAAATGAAAAAGGTAAATACAAAATAAACAAATGAAAAGGAAAAGAATGAAAGCTATAATATGATTAAATAGCACATTACATAACTAAACTAAAGTATAAAAATATTGGAAATATTGAAAAATAGAATAGGAGAAGAAATATTATTATTTATATATATTATTATTTTTATTTTTATATACATATATACCAGGAAGGCCTTACAGGTAAATCCCAATGCGCCTTCCTGGCCAATTACAAATACAAATACAGCATTTTTATTAAAGTCGTTGAATTGCGAGACACTGAAAAAACTCGCAAATTAACGAGACATCTATGAATTGTACATAAATTTTTATTGTACATCAATCAAATTTTTCAAATAGTGGTGACATAGTAGGTAGGAAGGATTTTTAGCCAATTTTTTTTTCCGGGAACCGTTTCAACAATGAAATCAGAGAAAATTGGCAAACTCTGATAGGAAACGATCAACCTGGAGTCACAAATCCAGGTCTGACCAACAGCATACAACTGAAAAATTCATTTTCATTCAGGGATAGAACCCGGCACCTTCTTGACGGTAAGCAGAAGCTTAACGTCCGAGCTATGCTGCTGGCTCATAATGAATCAATCGGTCAAGATTCTCTTGATGTTAGACCTGAATTGATGTAGGGAAATACCAAATAGATCAACCTCATTCAGCTCTCCGTTAAACATACGATAAACGCGCTGCAGATAAAAATATTTTTGGGAATTAGTATTGAAAGGATCAAGTGAAAAGAGTATATTATAGGTACATATATTCGTGTTTAGCGCGTTAGGCACTAAGCCATCGTCATGGACATTTATATGTATATGTATATGTATGTATATGTATATGTATATGTATATGTATATGTATATGTATATGTATATGTATGTATATGTATATGTATATGTATATGTATATGTATATGTATATGTATATGTATATGTATATGTATATGTATATGTATATGTATATGTATATGTATATGTATATGTTTATGTATATGTATATGTATATGTTTATGTATATGTATATGTATATATAAGCATATATATATATGTATATTTATATATGTATATATGTATATGTATATATATATATATATACTAGTGTTAGACCCGTTGATTTCAACGGGTGGTTTCGAAAAGGAATTGAAACTCGAATAAAAATAAAGTTAAAGATATTGAATCGACTGGTTTCGAATCGAAGAAATTGATGCACGAATTACGAATGACAAATTACGAAGTGATTACGAATTACGAATTACATTTTGTGTATCGCCGACGTCTCCGGCACCCCGGGGCCTTCGCCCCCGGCGCTTCCGTCGCTCCGGGGCCTTCGGCCCCAGCGCCGCCGACGCCTCCGGCGCCCCCAATGCTTTCGGCACCCCGGGGGCTTCGCCCCCAGCGCCCCCGATGCCTCCGGCACCCCGGGGGCTTCGCCCCCAGCGCCGCCGGCACCTCCGGCGCCCCCAATGCCTTCGGCACCCCGGGGGCTTCGCCCCCAGCGCCCCCGATGCCTCCGGCACCCCGGGGGCTTCGCCCCCAGCGCCTCCGGCGCCCCCAGTGCCCCCAATGCCTTCGGCACCCCGGGGGCTTTGCCCCCCCGGGGCCTGAAAAAACTGGGAAACTGAAAAACTGAAAAAATGAAAAAAATGAAAAAACTGAAAAAATGAAAAAACTGAAAAAATGAAAAAAATGAAAAAACTGAAAAAATGAAAAAAATGAAAAAAATGAAAATAATAAAATGAAAATGAAAATTTTAATTTAAATTAATTATATTTTAACGATATTTGAAAAATAAAATGAATTCGATGTCTCAGACCGCGGATCGAACCCGGGCCGATCTGTCGCGATCTACATACATATATATGTAATTTATAATAATCAAGGTTGCGTGGTTAATGACCGTGGTTTGTTTATACATAATTGTGGGTATTAGGTTTTGTAAATTAAACATACATAGCTCATAAATCGTTTTGTTTGCGTCACGCAATTTAAAAATACGTACTTTTCATATTATTCGATTTCCGATTCCGATTTCGACTTCGATGTTGACTTCGGGTTTAATAATTTCATTATTATTTTTTATTGCATAATTTAATTGGCATAATCGATTCCCAATTTCCGATTCTGACTAATTATTACTATTCATATTGTTATTTTATTTTAAATCATGTATCAATCCAAAAGCACCCTTTGAAATTTCAACGGGCATAGTTTATACATAATCATAAAAAAAATTAAGCATTATAATAGTAGCAGATATAGTAAAAATATCAAATAATAAAATACAATGTAAGGAATGACCAATAGGAGCCAGCTTCAAATACAAAACATCCCTGCGAGGCCCAAATGGAAGAGAGAAGATCAAACTTCCACTCATTCATCACTTTCAATTATGAAAATAAGGATGAGCGCAGTCTACCAGACAGATAGGTTAAACAATCTCCGATAATATACTCTCACTAAGCTGGAAAATATTAGAGTCAGGCTCAGCAACAACGATTTTATTAAAAGTCGGATTATATCGTTTTATATAATGCCAAAGTATCGAAAAGTTCACTGTCTTGCTCATGTATCAAAAATTTCCAGTTAATTTCCTAGAGAGCGTTTCCTGATCATAGCTTTAATGAGAGTGATTTATTTTATGAAAATTTTATCTAAAAGTCAATTTTTACTGCAATTTATTTTTTTTATATATAAATCTGTGCGATAAAACTTCGGTATCGAAAAATTTATACTTAGACGCCATACTTACGTATGTACATATATACATATATGTATGTATATGGAGATAGAAGTGTGATAGCGGCGTCGGATATTCCTCTCCAGATTTATTCTTCAATTGATACAATAATTCAACTTGGTTTCTTCAGCGATCGCCGCACTACAAGAATATCGCTCTAGTTTTACGAGAGAGCATTTTTTTTATTCTGCCTTCTTCTCTCTTTTTCTCGCAGTAGAGACCGCGGCATAGATATAAAGAGAAGACTTTCGCGAAGATGAGCATAATTAATACGGTGTAGAGAAAAGCGGGTTGCTTTATATAATAACCGCACGTTCACCGTACTAAATTTTCTTTGGAGCAGATACCGAATGCGAGTTTTTGTAAATCAATTTCGTTTAATTAGTAACGAGAAAGTTCTTAATACAATATTTAAATTATACAACTAAACTTTTTGTTGTTTGTACGATATTGCTTCAAATTGAATTTCCTTCGGTAATTACGCATATTTACCAGCTGTAATATACATATGGAAGAATGTCGTAAAATTATATTTTAAATTGTGAAAGTGCCCTATCTAAGGCGCCGCCTGCATTCTGGTCACTGAAAACTGTGATATTCATGGTTCCCAAACATTGTTGATAAGTTTACGGAACATTTCAGCAATGTTATACGGAGTTGTCAATCTGCACATGGTCAGTCTAACAGTATATCAGACAATGGCTGGTTCCCTCTTCTAAATCTAGATTGTTGCAATCAAAATGACTTAATTTATGGTTTTAACATACTGAAACCAAAACTATCGGCTGATCCCGATCTCGGTTCCTCGACTTTTCCACGCAGTCAATAAGCGCACCAACAAGCGCGCCGACGTTACCGCGCCGCGACAAAACCGCGCCAGCAAAAACCGCTCGGCAACATAACCACGCCAGAATCCGCTATCAGATGCAAGTTGCGCTCGCGCGTTATCTCGGTAGTTAAACAATTTATATTCAGTGTAATTGATATGGTAATCATATGTATTGTAGATGACAAATACATATATGAGAACTCCAGTAGTTGATGATACAAAAGTCGAACATATAGATATTTTATTTTATTTTACATACATAGATATATACCAGGAAGGCTTGACAATTTATTATTACATAAATCACTGTATTTCCAGAAGTTGAAGAATATGAAATAACAATTAATTAATTAATTAATTAATTACAGAATTAATCCATTGAGACATCTATGGATTTAGATTTTTGTACATAATTTTTACAAATTATCCACACAATAAATACAGAATATTTGTGACAACAGGAAAGGATTTTTTTGCCAATTTGAGGAACCGTTTAAACAATGATCACATAAAATTGGCAAACTCTGATAAGAAACGATCGATTTGGAGTCACAAATACCCCCAAATCTAACCAGCAGTATGGGGGATCGAACCCACTGATCACATGGTGCTAAACATACTCGCTACCATTAAGCCAAACTGCTATACTAAACTATAGATAACGCGCGAGTGCAACTTGCATCTAATAGTAGATTCTGGCGCGGTTTTTGCTAGCGAGGTTTTGTCGGCGCGCGGTTATGTCTGTCGCGGTTTTGTCGGCGCGCGGTTTTGTCGGCGCGCTTATGTTGAGGCACTTACTGACCGCGCGGTTTTGACTGGACACCCCATATCTCATTCCTGCGTATGTGTTGAAAGCTTGCAAAGCTCCCTTAACTCAACCGCTATGTTTTATCTTTTTACTTTATCTATGTACGTATTAACAATAGATGAAGTTTTGTGATCATGCGAAAATTCGAACTCGAGATTTTGACTGATTCGAACTCAGAATCGATCACTGATCACGTTTTCATGATCTAGAAAAAATGTGTGTGTGTGTGTGTGTGTGTGTGTGTGTGTCTGTGTGTGTCTGTGTGGGTGTGTATTTTGGGGATATTTTTAACACCGTTAGTCCTATCGAACTGAAACTTAGTATCGGTTACTGAAATTCTTATCGACATGACGTAAATTTTTTTCAAATTTTTAAGTTGACCGGAAATGGTACCTCGCCTTATAGGTGTCCTCTTTTTTTAAGTTTTTGAATTCAATTATCTCCCAAACCACTAACTGAATCGGACTGAATTTTTTTTAAATATGATACAAATAATAATTTTTATAACCTCATATTTTTTAAATATTTCTATCTGAACCGGAAGTAGTACTTTTACTCTAGAGAATCGAAGTTTTTTATGTTTTTTTCAGAAACCTTTTGATTTATTGAACTGAAATTTCATATCTAGAAGTTTAAGTTTAATACAAAGTTAATTATAAAATTTAGTTAGCATCCGTCAACCGGAAGTAGCAGTTTACTCTTGTTCGATTTTTCTTCCACTATTTTTTTCGACCCCTTAAACATGTGTGTTCGTCACAAAAAAATTCAAGTATAATTCTTGTACCAATTTGATGAAAATAAAAAAAATTATTATATTTTATAAACCGGAAGTGGGATTTTTTTCTCTTAGAAAGGTCGAAAATGTTGTGCCCACTACTCTGTCCACACCCCTGAACGTATTAAGCTGAAAATTTATATTTCTATCCTTTATGTACAAACTTAGAGCTGGTAGGGTTTTGGTCAGAATTCGTAAACCGGAAGTAGTATTTTTTTTTAAAACAATAATTCATTATTTTATTTTGACATTTTATTTTTTACGTTTTTAAATATATAAAAGAAAAAAATATATTTTTATATATTTATTTACAAATATATTACAAATATATATTAAAAAATATATTTATTTACATTGAATCTGGGATTTTTTCCTGATTTTTGTAAAATCACAAAAATTGTTCCCATTTTTAAAAAAAGTGAAAGTTTATTCTAGGCAATTTTGCATCGGTATATCTACAATCACTGTGAACCGTATTTGATTGACCAACAACATGGATTTAGACGTTCTCGTTCAACAGTTATTAATTTGTTATGTTTTTCAAATTATGTAACCAAATCGGTTGATACGAGAAACCAAGTTGATTTAATATATACCGATTTCACGAAGGCCTTTGATATGGTGGACCATAATGTTTTGTTTGAAAAAATAAAAACATTTTGGTTTAACAAATGGCTTGATGCAACTTCTCGAAAATTACTTTGAAAATCGGAGGCAACTCGTCTATTATCACCCCAATTCCTCAAGAGAATTTATTTCGCATTCGCATATTTTATTCGCTGATGACCTCAAACTTTTTAAGATAGTTAAGTCTCATAGTGACGCAGCCCTTCTCCAGTTGACTTAGATGCACTGTCAAGTTGGTCTGTCAAAAATAAATTATCTTTTAGCATTAAAAAATGCTGTGTCCTCAATGTGACAAGATCTTCCTATCGCCTAAGTGGTGTCGAATTAAAGTTTGTGGATGAATTTTTCGATTTGGGGGCCATGTTCTCATATAATTTTTATTTTAAATGGCACATAGACAATATTTATTTGCGGGCCACAAACATGCTGGGATTCTTACTATAAGTTAGTAAACCTTTCCAGAGTGCGTTGGTGCTTAAAATTCTTTATGCATCTCTGGTACGTAGCATTCCAGATTTTTTTTCCATTTCTTATTTATATATTTATGTATAGTTAGTTTTGGACCATTGTGGCATTACAGGAAGAACCTAATGCGCCACAATGGCCTACATTTGATAAAGAAAAACAAAAATAAAATACATAAAATAAAAGCAAAAAATGCAAAGTCAGAAACAACATGATAAAATGAAAAAATAAAAAAAAACCCATAAGACTCATTCATTGAAGATTGAGAGATTTGACTTGTATGGTTATTATCCTTAGCTATATCGTAGTGCATTCCTATTAGGGGCGTTAAGCTTCAACTCATTGGAGTCTCGTCGTGTTATATTTCTGGGAAAGCACTTTTGTGAGTTATTAAATGGGATAGTACACAATTCTCTGGTTCTTAATGAATTGAGGTTTTATGCACGTAATAAGTTCAGGGACCCGAGGAATCGTGATTTGTTTGTTCCTCCTGTGGCTCGCACAAATATTTTGGCAACGTCTCCTATATCTAGGGCGATATATCTGCTCAACCGGGTTGTTGGTGAAATTGACCTGTTCAATGATAACTGTGCTAACCTGGTTGAGTAGTTGTGCCAGTGGTTGATTTTACCAATTATACGTGGGAATGATTATTATTATGATTATGATGTTATGATTATAATGATGTTGTTATTTTTATATGTTATTATTATTATGTTGGTATTATTATTATGATGTGATGTTATTATTATGATGATGTTATGATTATGTTTTATTATGATGATGTTATGATTTTATGTTATATTATTATTATCTTGTTATGATTGAATTACTGGCCACAGTGACGCATTGGAGCTCTCTGAAATGTCAATGTGGCTAATATGATAAAATAAAATATACTGGTTAAAATGTTATACCTATTTCACGTATTTATTTCATATAACACAATGGATTGTGTCAATCTGACTCGTCGGAATCAGTTAATATGTATTCTGTTCGGAATACAAATTCCATTCCTTTTATCCCCTTTTTGAATATAATTCACAGAACCTTTCAATGTCATCTGATTTTGATGTATTTTATTCTCAGTACTGTTCTCAAATAAAAACGTACCTTGGCTAGTAATTTGTCAAAAAGTCACATTTTTATTTTGAACATATTTTTTGGGTTATTTTAATATGAAACTCTTTTCCATAATTCGTAATAGTAATCAATATTAACGCATTGTTGAATTCTTAAGCATTCTGTAAAAAAACCTAAACCCAACTGTCTATATATAATTACTGGCAAGTAGCGGGAAACTGTATTTTCGCCCTGTAGAAACAAACTTATACAAGTTGATTTATATTCAAATATGAATTATCTAAAATACCAGATAAATTATATTAAAACTGGTAAAACACTTTAACGGTAGCTCATTTTAAACTATTGAAAACCTTACTGAAACACATGGGGAATCCAAAAGAGGGTGCCATGCACTTGAACGAATTTAATTTCACATATGTGTTTAATTTATGTGTTTTAATTTTTCTAAATCAACATTTCAAAAATTTATCTATACAAAAAATAAGACCATACAATTTACGGCCCAGTGCTTTTAACAAGATATTTACTTTATCTATGTGCATACGTAGTATCAATAGAATAAGTTTTGTGATCATGCGAAAATTCGAACTCGAGATTTTGACTGATTCGAACTCGGAATCGATCACTGATTACGTTTTCCCTAGAAAAAAATGTGTGTATGTGTGAGTAAATTTTGGGGATTATCTAAACACCGTTAGTCCTATCGAACTGAAATTTAGTATCGGTTACTGAAATTCTTATCGATACATTTTATTTTAATTTTTACATACCTCCTTTACGTTTTACTTACGATTACAATTCAGGAAAAAGTTTGCCTCTAATCCGATCGTTTTCATACTTTGCCATATTGCTCATTTTGGTCATCAATATAAGTAAATGGATACTCCGCCATTACGATGGCGCAAAAATATCGTGTAAGACGCGTTTGAAATCAGCCCGGCGAGATAGTTGTTGACGTTTATCCACCGTTTTTTATTAGTTTTAATTAAGTTTACCGAAAATGGTACCTCCCCTTATAGGTGTTAGAGGTACCTCCCCTTAATGGTACCTCCCTCTTTTTTTAAGTTTTTTAATTTAATTATCTCCCAAAGCGCTAACTGAATCAGACTCAAAAGTAATACATGTAATAGAAATTATAAATTTTATTCCCGAAAATTTTTTAAATATTTTTAATTCAACTGGAAGTAGTACTTTTAGTATAGAGAATCGAGGTTTTTTTATGTTTTTCTCAGAAACCTTTTCGTTTATTGAACTGAAATTTCATATCTAAAAGTCTAAGCTTAATATCAAGTTATATGTATATAAAATATGGTCAGCATCCGTCAACCGGAAGTGGCAGTTTATTTTGAATGTATTGGGAATTAGTGTCTCTAATAAACGTTGTGATATTTTCCACCTCAGTGAGTGTAGGTGATCAGAGATTATGTTAACCTATTTGTCTGGTAGCCTGCGCTCATCATTATTTTTATTTAATTTATATTTAGTACTAGCTGTATTACCCGGCTTCGCTCAGTGTTTATAATATAAACCGCTTAAACATGACTAAGCTAATTTAATTAAAAAAAAAAAAAAAATTTAAAAATTTAAAAAAAAAATAAAAAAAAAATAAAAAAAAAAATCAAATTTTTTTTTTGCCTTCTAGGGCTTCGCCCTCGGCACCCCCCTGAGCCTTTGCCTTCTAGGGCTTCGCCCCTCCACGCCCCATGAGCAATTGCCGTTTAGGGCTTCGCCCCCATGATCAGTTGCCTTTTAGGGCTTCGCCCCTCCACGCCCCCATGATTCAAAGCCGTCTAGGGCTTCGCCCCCCTTAGTTAATGCCTTTTAGGGCTTCGCCCCCCGCGCCCCCAAGATTAATTGCCGTTTCGGGCTTCGCCCCCCTTAGTTAATGCCTTTTAGGGCTTCGCCCCTCCGCACCCCCATGATTAAATGCCGTCTAGGGCTTCGCCCCCCCTAGTTAATGCCTTTTAGGGCTTCGCCCCCCGCGCCCCCAAGATTAATTGCCGTTTAGGGCTTCGCCCCCCTTAGTTAGAGCCTTTTAGGGCTTCGCCCCTCCGCGCCCCCATGATTAAATGCCGTCTAAGGCTTAGCCCCCATGATCAGTTGCCTTTTAGGGCTTCGCCCCTCCGCGCCCCCATGATTAATTGCCGTCTAGGGCTTCGCCCCCCTTAGTTAATGCCTATTAGGGCTTGCGCCCCATGAGGCTGGGCCCCCCGGGCCCCCTTCGGGGCCCCACGGGGCTGCGTCCCTTGTGGCGCCCCCTTTTGAGCCCCATGAGGCTGGGCCCCCCCGGGGCCCCACGGGGCTGCGCCCCTCGTGGCGCCCCCTTTTGAGCCCCATGGGGCTGCGCCCCATGAGGCTGGGCCCCCCGGGCCCCCTTCGGGGCCCCACGGGGCTGCGCCCCTTGTGGCGCCCCCTTTTGAGCCCCATGGGGCTGCGCCCCATGAGGCTGGGCCCCCCCGGGGCCCCACGGGGCTGCGCCCCTCGTGGCGCCCCCTTTTGAGCCCCATGGGGCTGCGCCCCATGAGGCTGGGCCCCCCGGGCCCCCTTCGGGGCCCCACGGGGCTGCGCCCCTTGTGGCGCCCCCTTTTGAGCCCCATGGGGCTGCGCCCCATGAGGCTGGGCCCCCCGGGCCCCTTTCGGGGCCCCACGGGGCCCCACGGGGCTGCGCCCCTTGTGGCGCCCCCTTTTGAGCCCCATGGGGCTGCGCCCCATGAGGCTGGGCCCCCCCGGGGCCCCACGGGGCTGCGCCCCTCGTGGCGCCCCCTTTTGAGCCCCATGGGGCTGCGCCCCATGAGGCTGGGCCCCCCGGGCCCCTTTCGGGGCCCCACGGGGCTGCGCCCCTTGTGGCGCCCCCTTTTGAGCCCCATAGGGCTGCGCCCCATGAGGCTGGGCCCCCCCGGGGCCCCACGGGGCTGCGCCCCTCGTGGCGCCCCCTTTTGAGCCCCATGGGGCTGCGCCCCATGAGGCTGGGCCCCCCGGGCCCCCTTCGGGGCCCCACGGGGCTGCGCCCCTTGTGGCGCCCCTGGCGGGGCCCCATGAAACTACTCGCCTTGCGCCCCCGCGGGGGTGAATCCATTGAATCGAAAAAAACAAATCGGCGCCCATGGATCGAAAAAAAAAAAAACGAATCACGTGTTCGATGACGTCACCGATCTACGGACGACGAAGAAGACGACGAAGAAGACGACGACCAAGGATACATACAAAGTCTCTTTCCAAATTATAGATTAGATTATAATAATAAATACATTATGTAAATAGATAGGTAATAATAATTACAAATTAATGACCGATGTGAGCTGACAGGTTGCGCCAATGCAACCAATTTCAGTTTTACAAAAAAAAGAAAAGTACAATAAATATTGGCAATCATTCATCTCATTCAAATAGATTCATGTCGAATCTCAAGAAACTGACCAATTCATCAAAATGACAATCAAACAGGTCCAAATGTTCATCTATCACATTAAGGAACCGGATAGCCTTAAATCGGATAGCCTTATATTAGTGAATTTTCATCTTCTCTCTTCATTTTTGCCTCGCGGGGGGATGTTCTGTATTAAAAAATACAAATATGTATTTTTTCTGTATCATTCTCGATCATATCTGTCTAAAAATAAAATCTAAAGGAGAAATGATAACAATAGAAATGTCGTATGCATATACATACATATGAATGATTTCATTCAAATTTATCTTTACAACCAATATTCTTACTGAGTTTTTATTTTTATTAATAAACATACTTTGCCCGTTTTTGGGCTGAACAGGTGACGTACATATTCACACATACATACATTTGTGAGTGTGGTATTTTAAATACACCCTCGAAAGCGAGGAAAGCTACGAATAGGTTACAAAAAGCTACCCTCTTTGTCTACGAGGCAAAAAGAAAAGCTCGCTAGTGAAGACGTATCGCACTCGCGCATACTACACCCACGGTTTCGTCGCATTATGGCGAATAGGTTTTATTATCTCTATAAATATTTTGACATCGTCTTATGTTAACCCAAAACGCAAACATCCTGAGGCCTCACGGCCATGGATTCTGTATCCAATTCCAAACGAACCGATCACAAGAAATAGTCTTATATGTATATATGTACTATATGTACATAATATGGCGTGTTTGAATATTATCCAATTTCTAAGTATTGGAATATTTGAGTATTATCAACATATTATACCTACAAGTATCGATTTCGCACGAGAGCAAACGTAAAGAGGCCGACCAGGTGGGGTTTGTTTGGTATATTTATTGTATCGATTTGAGATACACGAGGCTAGTACTTAGCCTATTGTGCATATATAGATTTGTCGGTTCACGAATTCAGTATTCAATATTTCATAATTTTAACTTTGAAAGACACAGAATGTGATTCTGAATGTGAATGTAACAGATGATGACATACATACGTACGTCACAGCTAAACCACTGCCAACAAAACATTTCATATACTATGTATATGTACATATATACGAATATAATAACAAAAGATAAAAAAAACTTCTTCATATGTATACTGTTAGAGACCATATCCGTCTATTTGCCTAGAGGAAACATTGGCAGCAAAGTATCTGAGCGTTTACCGCCAATTATTGAAAATTTATTTAATTAATTAATTAATTTATCTATTGGTGTTTTATATTGTTTATATATAGGTAGGTAGGTTTAACCATTTTTTTTTTCATATTAAACAATTAAATTAAATATATTTAAAATGTATTTGAAAATAATTCGATCGCCTGCGGATCGAACACAAGACCGACACATTTATTTTAATTTTTTTAATGAATAGCTTAATATGTCATAATCCATGCGAAGATATTATTTACATCGGGCATAACAATAGTCTTTAATAATTTTAAACTAATGGCATTTCACTATCATCCAACTGTCAAATATAATTATTTTTATAATAATGAAAGTTATGTCGGTCCTGAGATCGCTAATGCTTTTGCTAAATTTTTTAGCTCTGTTTTTGATCAGAGATCACCATCCATTGATGCTAATTTGGCTTCCCAAGTTGGTACTGAGGGTGTCGGTATAGACATTCCGCGGGTCTCGCTTGGAGATGTTAGGATGGCAATTTTGAAGCTGAAGGGGTCTGTTGGGCCTGACGGTGTGCCCCCTGACGTATTAAAGGCATGCTGTAATTCGCTCTTAGAGCCTCTTCAGTTTATTTTTAGCCTTATTCTTGGTTCTGGTAATTATCCTGAAAAATGGAAATTATCTTGAGTCATTCCTATACATAAAAGTGGCTCTAAAAATGAAGTTAAAAATTACAGACCTATTGCTATCTATTCCCAAAATTTTTGATAATATCCTTCACCGTTTGATTCTTTTGCAGTTCAAAAGATTGTTGTGTGATGAGCAGCATGGTTTTTCACCATGTCGTTCCACTACCACTAATCTTGCCTGTTTTTCATATTATACCATGTCTAAAGTTGACCGTGGACAACAAGTTGATGTAGCCTACTTTGACTTTCGAAAAGCATTTGATCTTGTCAATAATGACGCTCTTATGATCAGATTAACTTTATTATTATTGAAGTGGGCTTTTCTCCACGTCTTCTTAAACTCTTTGCTTCTTATCTTAGTGATAGGAAGCAATTTGTTAGATATGGTATTTATGAATCTCCTTTATTTTTTACGCGATCTGGTGTAACTCAGGGGTCCACCTTAGGCCCTTTACTATTTACAATAGTCATTAATAACCTCTCTAAAGTACTACGCAATGCTTCATGTCTCTTGTTTGCAAGCCGACGTTAAACTATTCTTTGCTGTTAAGGATGAGAGGCAAGCCTCTCTCCTTCAAGCTGATATTAACGCTGTTTTAGAGTTCAGTTTCAGTTTAGGGCTGGAACTGAATACAAGTAAATGTGCCATTATGAGTTATGGACGTGCGAATTCGCTTTATTTTCACGGATATTCCATTGGATCTGTATTGTTGAAGTGTGTGGAATTAATGGTCAACTTGGGTATCACTTTTGATCCTCAATTCGCCTTTCACAACCACATCAAGACAGTCGCTGACGTTTCCTTTCGTCGACTTGGATTTGTCTTGAGATATGCTAGATTATTCTCCAACCCCTTGTCTTCTCGCTTGCTTTTCAACTCGCTTGTTAGAAGTAAGCTAGAGTATAATGCGATTGTGTGGAATCCGCATGAAGCAAACTACTCTCTTATTATCGAAAAAGTGCAAAAAGCATTTCTTCGTTTTCTCTATAAGAAAGAGTATGGGTACTACCCTGTTCCGACCAAGTCTTCATGGTCAGCTTTCGTGGCGTTACGACCAAAGGAGCCGTTTTGGAGGGAGATCGGCGCCGAGCGCGCGTCCCCTCCTTCTAGCGTCGGTCGAGTGAACATCTCTGTTCGCTACCGAGTTTGTTCCCACCACCGAGTCCCGATCAGCTCAGCCTTGATCGGCAGACGATACTGGAAGTACAGCTTCAGTATACGTCCGGTGAGAAGTGAGGAAACCCTGGTCTCTCTTCGTCGAAGTCAGATCACGTAGTCACGTGTTTTGAGTGAGGTTATCATAACCTCTTGAACACGTGTGCGCTAATTTCAAGACGGACTCCCCCCCCCCCTTTTTTGCCCCCTGCTTGATCTCTGTATATATATATATATATATATATATATCAGTGGCGTGCGGTCCATGGATGCGGTGGATGCGGCGCATCCCCTATAACTTTAAAAAGCCAAGAGTATTTTTAATAAATATTTGAATTTCGCTTCGATGTATTCTTAGTGATGTACGTGATTATGATGTAGTATATGAGTATATATATATATATATATATATTTCACATATCACGTGTTTTTTGTTACATGATGCATTATATAGGATCTTTTGATAATTTTTATTAAGGATTCGCATAGGCGGCCACAGGCTAGTGACGGGTGTAGACGCTGACTGAAGTGCGCGCGCGTCATGGATTCGGAGTCGAGTCCGATCCCATTTGCGCATGCGCACTATGAGGCTGTCTTATTCGCGCGGACGCGTTGACACTTGTTTAACCTCTACGGTGGATTCGGTTTCTCTGTTTGCTTATCTATTGAGTTTCACTTGGAAGCCGCTGTTGATCGATATTTCCGCACGCTACGCCCCAAGTTATTTATCAAAAAGCTAGCCGATTCATTTCTTTAGACGAAGTTAATCATTTATACTGTAAGTTGGTTATTTTTTACTTTTGAATTAAGTTTTCATTTAAATTAGTTTCGTCTAACTTTATTTTTAGTTTACTGTTCCACTACTTACGAGTTTTCATTATTGCCTTTAATATGGATATCGAAAATAACAATGAGAGTGGACTTGTCGTCGAGATCAATAATAATTGCAATTGTTTAATTGAAAATGTGCTGAAAAGAAGATTTGCTTCTCTCCCATTTAATGAAAAGGAGATTATTGTTAAGAGCCCCAAACCCACACCAATATTAAATATTCAGTCTAAAACAAAAACATTTAAAAGGTATTTTAACACAGAAACATACGAAAAAATTTCATGGATTTGTGGATGTGCTCACTTAACGAAATTATTCTGTTGGCCATGTATTTTATTTTCTCAAGAAGTGAATGTCTGGAGTAAATTTGGATTTTCTGACCTAAACAATTTAAGTAAATCGCGCAAGAGACATGAATGTTCTCAAGCTCACATATGTTCTGCTGCTCAATTTAAAAAATTTGGAAAGGGACCTCGTATAGAAAATTTTTTAAGTGCTCAATTTAAAGCAAATATTGTAATGCACAACAAAGAAGTTACTGCAAATAGATACATTTTGTCGAAATTAATAAGCGCGATCTGTTTTTTAGCAAAACAAGAACAACCTTTACGAGGACATTTTGAACACCAGGAATCGGAAAATAGAGGGAATTATATTGAATTGCTGTATCTGTTGAGTGAATCAGACATAAAATTGAAAACTCATTTAGATAACTCTACGGTGTTTACTGGACTATCGAACCATATACAAAATGTCTTGGTATCCGCAATATCAAAAGTCTTGCTAGATGAGATTAAAACTGAAATACGTGCATCAAAATTTGTTTCCATAATTGTGGACGAATCTACAGATATCAGTCGCAAAGCTCAGCTATCTACTATTTTTAGATATGTAGATGAAAACAATGAAATTCAGGAGAGATTTGTTGGATTTGTCGATGTTAGTCCCAATAGAACAGCTAATGCTCTTTTTCAGCACATACGTGAGACCTTGGAAGAATTTGGTTGTTTGGACAAATTAATTGCACAAACGTACGATGGAGCGGCTGTAATGTCCGGGGAGCATAATGGAGTGCAACGAAAAATTCGAGATATTTGTCCTAATTCTTTATTTGTCCATTGTTACGCTCACAGATTGAATTTAGTTTTATAAAAATTTGTTAAACATATATCCGGATGCAAACGTTTTTTCAGCCGTATGTTGTCATTTTCAACTTTTTTTTGTAAGTCTTCAAGAAGAATTTCCCTTCTCAATTGTCAAATAAAAAAACGATTTCCCACTGCTGCCCCTACACGATGGAACTACAATAGCAAAATTTTAAATATGGTATTAGAATATCAAACAGAATTAATGGAAATATTTAATCAAATAATTAATGATGAAGACGAATGGGATACTGATGCTGTCATAAATGCTGAAGTCCTTCATCGTTATTTAAAAGAGTTTGAATTCAATTTCAATTTGCATTTATTTTCTGCAATATTTAATTCGGCAGATTTTTTATTTGAAATTTTACAAAAAAAAACCTTTGACATATCGTATTGCGTAAGTGAAATTAAAAAATTTGTAAAATATTTAGATAACAAAAAAGACGATTTTGATTAATTGTGGAACAAAGTAATAACTAAAAATTTTAATAGAAAAAGAAAATATGCTGAATGTGAAGAAGATGTGAAAACAACGTATAAACTTCACTATTCTGAAATTTTAGAAACTCTTTCAGTAAATACAACCAATCGATTTCGAGATATCGAAAATTTAAAATTTCTCGAATTTTTTAACGTCAAAAAATTTAAAGAATATGAAAATAATTTTCCAGATTTCCTATTTAAATCACTCCACCTAACTTATGGAAAATACTTTGATTTTATGAAATTAAAAAGCGAATTAATTTACATGTACTCAACGCAAGATTTTCATTTGAAATCTATAAATGACGTAAAGGAATTAATTGTGAAAGATGATCTAATAGACGTTTTGGAACAAGTATTTAGTTTAATACAATTAATTTGTACGATACCTTCCACGAGCGCATCGGCTGAACGATCATTTTCGACTATGAAAAGAATTAAAACGTTCACCAGAAGTAGTCAAAGTGAAGAAAGACTCTCTGGTCTTGCTTTAATTGCAATCGAAAAGAAAATAATGTCAAATTTAAAAAACAATAAAAAATTCTATGATGCGGTTATCGATGAATTTTGTAAAAAGGAACGAAGAATAAAATTAAATTTTAAAAAATAAATTGGTCGGTTTTTTTTTTCAAACAAGGGACAGCATCCCTTGTTTGAAAAGTCACCGCCCGCCACTGATATATATATATATATAAAATACAGTCACCATACAAACAGAATTACAATCTGTTTTCATTATTATACAATTTCCCGCCTTTGTCCCGTATCACACTCACTTACGCACACTGTACGAGAGAGATAGAGATATACATCGAGCCGAGCCGACATCAGCAGAGACCAGACCGCAGACGACGACCGGTAGATCCCTTGGAGGAAACCAGCCCCGCCCACGCTTACCACGAGCTTCTCCCAAACCGACTTCCGGTGTCCCTCGAGTTAAGGACCCCTGGAGTCTGTACAACCCATATCTCTATCCTACTCCTTTCCTTTTGGGCATGCTTGGGTATAATTCCCTTGAACTTCGGAGAAACTTCTCGTTAATTCGTTTCGCTCTCCAGCTATTGCGTGGTAATACGACATGCCCGTTGTTGCTGGAACAGTTGGGACTTTATGTCCCTAATAATTATGTGCGTGGTAGACATCATCATTTGATGGTTGTACCTGCTGCTCGCACAGTTCTTTTTCGAATGGCTCCTATTCCAAGAGCTATTCGACTTCTCAATGAAATCGTTGCTGCCGTCCCTGAATGTGATATTTTCCACCTTGGGGAGCGTAGATTATCGGATGTTATTTTAACATATTTATCTGGTAACCTGCGCTCATCATTACATTTTTAATTTGAATGTGATGAATGAGTGGAATCTTAATCTACTCTCTTCCATTTGGGCCTCGCTGTGATTTTATTTTTTATTCATATTTTGTTGATTTATTTTACTTTATCTTTCTCCTTTGTACATTTTATGTACTATTATTTCCCTTTTGTTACTTTTTATTATTTTTTTATTCTGCTTTCTAATTTTTCTGTTTTTTTTTACTTGTATTTTTTGTTTGTTGTTCCTGTAATGCCACAATGGTCCAAATCTATTAATAAAATAAAATAAAATAATAATTTCACTAATAGGGGCCCAGTGAATATGAAATTTCCGTAGTGAAATTATCACTATACCCGGGAAAATCTAATTAGATATGATTTCACTAAAACGTCAGTCTAATTGTAATTTAACTGCTTTTATAATTTCACTGTGACTAACATATATAGGTACATAGTTTTAAATTAAGAATCAATTTTGGAATGTTTACTATCTCATGTTACTCTTTAACTAACTTATTAAATGGCTTGAAAAGATTTTCATCCGCTGGAGCGCTTCGGTACAATATTATACATAATATATGTATGAATTGAAATTTTTATTTTATTTAATTATGTGGAATTATTGTTATTCAAATGTTACATAAATATATATATATATATATATATATATATATATATATATATATATATATATATATATATATATATATATGTACACTAGTGATATGCCCGTTGAAAATTTAACGGGTGGTTTCGGAAAGAAATTGATAATTGAAGTTGGAGCTGACAAAGTAATACATAATGCATACAAAAGTTTAGCTGTCATATTTAGTTTACAAAATGTAATACTTTCCGATTATAAACAAACGGGCATTGACCTCGCAACCTTGATTATTTTACACATAACAAATTACATACATGATGTGCATTTAGTACACGTTTCCCGGATAAGACCGCGCCGAGAATTATGGGATATGGGTTCGATACCTTGTGCCCGCTATTTCGATTTTATTTTATTTTTCAAATATCGTTAAAATATAATTAATTTTAATTAAAAAATATATATTTAATTTTTTAATATGAAAACAAAAAATAATGGTTCAAACCCTCGCTAAATAAAATTATTATCACGTATTTTTATATGGCAAGAAGGAAACAATTTCAATTAATGTTTAAAAAAAAAGGCCAATGGAAAATTTTACATTGGCATCGTCGGTAACTCTGTGTTCACGCGAAGGTACGCGGGTTCGATTCCGAATGAATTTATACAAAGTTTAGTATTTTTATCGATTCATTATTATGTTCGGCTAGCGTTAGGACACACACACACACACACACGCTCAAACACATACACACATACATACACATACACACAGAATAGCTTATTTATATTTATAATAATATATACAGCTGAACTTTTAAATAAAATTATCTAAACAAAAGCTAAAGTTTTTAACAAGAAATATGCCTTCTTTTGTTTTTAAGAAGAATATAATTTCCGACGCCTCTACAAATAAATTTCAATTTAAATTCATTTGAAATAACAGGAAATGTACAAATTATCTACGAACATCTGAACAGGTAAATTATTGAATTATTCCCGTAAAATTTTCGGATATAACTGACGCATATATCATTTCGATATCTATAACGACAAATTTGTCAAATTAAATGAACCTCGAGAGGATTGATTTGAACTGTCGCTTGCAAATTGATAGATTCCGAACAAGAACGGAGCGATCGTGCCGTCATCAAATGAAAGTCTCCATCATCACCGTGATGGGGGTGTTTTTCGAGTGGGTGGCCGAGGTGTTGATGGAGCGTCTAGTATTTTCACGTCATCGCCATCAGCGATACATCACGGACGATGTGCCCGAATCAGCAGCACAAAGGGGCGGATTCCTGTAATTAGTCGGCGACGATCCGTCGCGATAATCAATCTTCGAAGCCTGTCGCTTTTAATATTTAAATTATAACAAATTATTCTCGGAGAAATTTCGCGGGGGTGAATGGGGAGGAAACGTTCGCTCGCTGAAACAAGGCACGCCCATATACGCAGTAAGCGTTCGCGGTACTTACCCACGATGAATTTTTAAAATAGACGGTTAATGTACATATGTACTTATGTACATACATGTATACAGATGTTTGCGTAGTGTTTTTGTGCACGTGGGAACAACGGGCCGTGGAAGCTGAGGGGCTCTCGTGCATGGAGACATCGTCTACAATAGACCGGACTTGACTTAAACAATGGACCGGCAGTTCAATATTGACGGGCTTATTATTATTGTTCGGTTTTGATCGATCAGCTCGTCGTGATGTTGACGATTAAATTTGTGAATTCGGACGGATTCGAGAGATAAAGCCGTACAGGTTCGACACAATGGGACTTAATTCGTGAAATGGAATGGAATTGAATCGCCACCGAACGAAATACATTTATTTTTTGCTCCTCGAACAAAAAGGAGACTGAAATGTACGATTTATAAGCTAACATTAAAATTTGTTCACGTGTTATTGAAATCCATCGTTTCGTGTACCTATGTATTGTGACAAGTATAGTGACTAGATTTTGCAGTAAACATGTAATAGTGTCTAATTTTCAATAGTAATTGTATGCCTGATAGCATTTCATTTAGATGATAAACCAGTAGAAGTAGTAAATAAAGATTTATATTTAGTTTGACGTGTCCGGTAGTAAAGAAGAGGAAATAAAGCCATGTATGAAATTAGGATGGAGTGCATTTGGACGAATGAATGCGGTTTAAAAATAAAAAAATGCCACTTTGCCTGAAGAAAAAGATCACCAGTCAATGTGTTTTTCCAGTGATGACGTATGGATGTGAAACGCCAAGTAGCTAAAGTCCAATTAACTCAAAGATTCTTGGCATAATGAGGATAGACGGGAAACGGAATACGTGGGTGAGAAGTATGACAAGAGTTGTGGATATAGTAGATTGACTGAAAAGATTGAAATGGCCGCGTAGCTAGAAGAATGGTCAAAAGAAATGCTAAAATGGTACCTGAGAGAATGCAAAAGAATAAAAGGAAGACCGCAGGGAAGATGGGTAGACGAAATTAGGAAAATGTGTGGAGTGAGATGGGTGAGATGGAAGCGTGTTGGAGAGGCCTTCAGACTGTAGATAATGATGTAATAGTATATTTAAGATTTTAATAAAAGGCAATTAGTTTGGTAACTTTATGAAATATAATAAAGTCTTTGATGAAAACTAAAAGTAATAGGTACAATTTAGGAAATATTTTACATTATTTACATATTACAAAAATTTCAGATTATTTTCTTTTAATTTATGAACACGTGTTTGTATTCAACTCTCCTCTTCTTATTTATTTGTTTTTTAATATATTTTCCCATGATGCCATTAAGGGGTACCCCTAAGCGATACCCATGGTATTAAACATGTACACATATAAATTTATAGGTTATAAATTTGAAATTATATTCAAATAGTTGTGGCATAGTGGGTAGAATGATTTTGCAAATTTTATGAGGAACATTTTCAACAATGAAATCAGATAATTTGGCAAACTCTGATCTGTCACAAATATCTTAGTCTGACCAACAATACTACAGAAATACTTCTGAATAAATTCATTTCAATCAAAGTCAACCTAGGGCTTGAACCCCGGAACCTCTCGGTAGTTAGCATTAGCGCAACCATTGAGCTATACTCCTGGCTTATAACATATTAGATCGGTTCTATAAAAAAAAATTAGGAAAATGTAAAAACAAGTTGCAAGATACATATATCTTTATTTACATTTTTATTATTTTATTATTATATTTTATTTCTTTTCCTGTCATCTAACGTAGTTTTACTGATTCGACAACACCGTATTATTGGGAAGAAAGCTGTCCTTATAATAATAAACTGGAAAACATATAGATATTTATATAACTACATAAATACATACATACATATGTATGTACATATATACATACATATGTATGTACATATATACATACATATGTATGTACATATATACATACATACTATTAAATTTATATTATATACATATATACATACATACTATATAAAATTTAAAATAGTACTTACTATTTTAAATTTTACTATATAAATTATGTGTCAAATTAGATTCCATGTACATTTATCTATTGATACACATATTTACAATAAAATTAAATCAACGATTCATTCAATATTTATAACTATCACGATTAATCTAAATAGAAAAATGTAACTACTCAGGTACTCTAGCATTATTTTGTTTACGCACTGAAAATTTCCAAAGGAACGTCTCGGAGCGAACGCTCTCGACATCTTAAAATGTTTTCGCATTTAAATTGAATTTCAAATTACACTCCTTTACTCTGCATAAAATCTCACTTGGTTGACGCTATTGATATACTGTCAATTTCAATTATATGCCTGTGCTTCCTAAGTTTGTTTCCGTTGAGCTCTTTGTGTATCTGATCTAAACTTTTATCTTTGGTTTCCGGAACGAAAAAGTAAACGAACGTAGCGGCTATAGCACAAATCGATCCGAAATTCCACAAAACCCACCCGATGCCTACGGAATCCACCATGTTTTGATAAAATTTCGTAACTGCGAAAGCCAAGAACCAATTGAGACCAGCGGCAATAGCCGTGGCCCTTCTTCTGATATTAGAAGGGAATATTTCCCTAAGCATCAACCACGGT
Organism: Arctopsyche grandis; assembly: GCF_051622035.1. Classification (NCBI taxonomy): domain Eukaryota; kingdom Metazoa; phylum Arthropoda; class Insecta; order Trichoptera; family Hydropsychidae; genus Arctopsyche; species Arctopsyche grandis. The sequence goes on from NC_135357.1 coordinate 18,151,836, forward strand.
ATAGGACCAATTCCTATAGAGTACAGGCTCACATATCCGGACAAACAAACAATAGGCACCCAGTGATAATCTTCAGTGTCGGTCATAGCGTTAAGATGAAAATATATACCCAAACCGGCTATATTAGCACCCATGAACAAATTTGAAAGTATCAACATTGGTCTCCTTCCTATTCTAGAAAGGAATGCCGCTGACATGTAAGCTGAAGCGACTTGAATTATTCCAACGATCACGGCTGATGTTTCCGGCGTTATCTTAGTACCGGACATTGAGAATATTTTTCCCATGTAGAAGATAAGAGCACTGATTCCGCTCAACTGCTGGAATACCATCAAAGTGAAAGCCACGACTAGCGCCTTCACGTTCGACCTGGTGGCAATCATATCCTTGAACCGTCCTTGCATGGCTGTTGTTTTGATTATGTACTCCTTTATTCTCGTCAGTTCTTCGTCAATATCGCAACCGATCCCTCTTATGTAGAGTAGGGAATTTCTGGCTTCGACCACCTTCCCTTGGGTCATTAGGTAGACTGGTGATTCGGGCATGAACAAAAAGGCAACGAAATAGACAGCAGGTACGATCGCGCATATCAGGGATAACACGGTCACATTACCTGCCATACCTGCAAAATTAAAAATATTCATCATTACAGATTAATTGTGAGTTGGTTCAAATATTTAAAAAGAGGTGTTTTGTTAAATAAAGATCATTTTGAGAGCTATTTATATTAAATAATATATTCATAGAGCAATATAAATATCTTTAAATGTTGTGGAAATATGTATATCGATAATGAATGTGTATAAAAACATTTTTCTTTATTTATGTATTGGTGTTGATAAAACTACCTCAGAAACGCACTTCGTATACGATATGTTATCATTGCATTACATATATTTCAAATATACACATAGTTATGTACATATATATATCGTCATAGTTTGAATATTTTTGATAAATATGTTCGAAAAAACATTTCTAAATAAAAAATACCACATATCAATATTTTGATGATAAATGACTTGACCTGTTGTGATTGTACGAACTTAAAATATTGTCGTTGAACTGTCGTGTAATCATAGAAAAAGTACGTTGTTAAAACTTTTTGATCTTTTGGATACAAAAAAAAAACAACTGTTTTTATCAGCGAATATGTCTAGCAGCAAATTGAACGTTACTTTAGCGGTGAAAGCTTTCGCCCGTTTCGCAAACTTATTCATATATACATCATTCGAAATTGTGAAAGTTTTTCATGCTCATGTCTGGAATACGTGTCGAAAGCCGAAAAGTGGGGAAATAAGAAAATTTCTTTAAAAAGTTCCTCAACCAGTACAGCAAGTGTGCATTGGTAAATTTTCGATTACGGGAAATGTTTGAAAAAATATTACATCATACAAATTCATAATTCAATACCACATGATAGCTTGGTTTTAGCCACAAATTGATACTCGGATGATGATTTTTTTTATAAATTAGTATTTTTTAAATTAAAGAATAATTTATTCCGACTAGCATTTTCAAAACAGTTTTAATAAAATAGGAGAAATTCGTATTTTATAAGGTCTATTTACTTATTAAAAAAACTATATTTTTACCATGATGCCATTACGGATTGTCCCTGAGCGACACGTTTATAGTATTGAACTTGTATATAAATCTATAGGTTATAAATTTTAAATCATACCCAAATAGCAGGTAGGATGGTTTTGTCAATTTTACGAAAAACCGTTTCAATAATAAAATCAGATAAATTGACAAACTCTGATAGGACTTGGAGTCACAAATATCCAAGTCTGACTAGCAGCACTGCATAAATACTCCGAATTAATTCTTTCCAATCAATCTCAACCTAGATTTTTTACAATGAGTATAATAAATTCTATTGTCTATACATATCTAATGAATATATGAGCCGTTATAGTATTTGAAAGTGATGGAAGTCCAATTTTCAGTTCCAAAAACGCTGGTTTTGTTTGACTTATGTATTTCAAAAATTCAATCTTTTAATTAAATCACTTCTTTTAATTCGATATGTCCAGAATCTCGGAAAAGCAGAAAAAAATTATTACGGCCACCAGTATTTTAAAATATTATTCAGCGCAAAACATTATATTCAATGTTTTCTCAAATATTTATCAAAATTAAGAAAAATGGACTTAGATATGCCACTTTAAATATAGCGGATAATAAATTAAAAATCACAACGAATGAAATTATTATACAATAAATATGTAGGTATGACATGTTCTTATTTTTTTTTTTTCGTTCTTTTATCATATAAAATAAATGTATTGAGGACATCTGCTATGTTGCAAAGACCCATTTTGAAAAATAAAATATCAATACTCTAAAAACAATTTGGTCAAATATTTTTTTATTGTTGGATTCGTTCGGCGAGTGCGAACAGTGAAAGCAGTGGAGTGCATATTTATTGAATTCGTAGCATACTATTTACCTGCTAAAAATCCAAATAATATTCCGGAAGTCAATTGAATTTGATAAAAATTTCCAACAGCATCTCTTGCAGTGGGATGCGCCATTTCGACAACGTACGGTGGCACTGCTACGCTTATGGCGCCTACAGCTACGCCACCTACGAATCTTCCCACGTAGAAACAATACACTGAAGTGCTGAAATGTGAAAATGCAAATTGGTTATTAATCCGAAAACACGTTTGAAATTCATATATGCATAATTATAAAACACAATAAGGCCGGTATACGAACATACATTCATTCACACACACATAGGATGGAAGCTTTGAATAGGTTCATATTTGCAAGCAAATTGACATCGGTCGCGTAATCATAACAAATCTGCCCCCTTGTTTATTTCAGATTCAGACACACTAGATGGTTGAATTGAATTGCATCGTCGATTTATGAATAAATTTCATTGCGCGCCGCTCGAAGACTCGTAAGACGAGGTCGGTACCTATGCACATACACACATATGTATGTACATATATCTATGCATGTAGAATGTACGTGAAATATTCAAAAAATCGATGAATATTTCCTATTTATACTTACATACATACGAGTGCATATGTGTGATGGGTACAAACAGGGGAGCGGATTAAATCTGAACCTGATCAGTGTGTATAAATAAATTCGTATAAATCCAATGTCAATTTCATAGTGAAAATATGTGGATTTATAGCGATGGATTTATAGCGTTTGACGCTCGCTCGGTTTCGATTAATTCTCCCGTAAAAATAAACAAACGTACGTGAGAGAGGCTTCAGCGTTACGTGAAATCTATTTTTGTTCTAATCAATTCAATTTTTTATCCGATCCCGGCGACTGAGTTGATTCAGTTTTGATTTTCATATGCATATGTACGTGTGATATTCAGTGTGTGTACATAGATGCTTGTCGGCGAAATTGTTAAATCTCGGGTAAGCGGTACGAATTCAATACGAAAATATGCATAGCTTTTCATTTTAACCGCAGTAATTTAATCAATAGCGTGATTCCGTAGTCAAAGCACAAGTTCATGATTATTAATTGGCAGTCAAAGGGTTCATTTGACGGTCAAAGGGCAAGAGTTGCACGGCTTATTCGAATTCGTAATACCGGAGATGAAATTTACACGGTACACTTGCTTGGTTTCGTGCCAAAAATTATTGTCTTGACAAGGCGTACTAAAGTCAAACGCAGCTTTCTATATGACCTTTGTGTGAGTACGTAGATATAATATATGAGCGTGTACATTATATTATGTTTTTCCTCGAAACCTTTCGGTGTGTTGAACTGAAATTTTATTTCTATGAGTATCGGCTTAATAATATCGAGTAAAATAATAAATTTATAGTTTTAGTTTTGTTGGCTTCTATTCTTTTACTGTTTTTTATTTGATTGTTTAAATATCTGTGCTCTTCGAATGTAGAAAAAGTAGAATGTTTTCCTCTTAAAAAAATCTAAAAATGCTGTTAACGCAAGATTTTCTCCACACTACTTAACGTTTTAAGATTATTTTTATTTTGTATGTACTATCTCAAAGTTGATAAGGTTTTGGTTAGAATCTGCAAACCAGAAGTAGCTTTATTTAAAGAATCTTTAATTATTTTATTTTGACCTTTGTAATTATTTAAATTATCTTTTTGATATATGATGCTTATGATCTTTATACTGATATTAAGTATTAAAAAAATTATGAATAAAATCCGACAACTGGAAGTGGAACTTAAAAGTCTTACTAAAAATTCAAAAAGTGTGAGTTTCCCTACATTTCCACTCAAATGAGAACGTTCTTATATCCGGTAGGTGTGCGTAATTATTGAATTTAAGTTTTGATACTTCTTATTCCCCAAATACGTTTGGGGTATATAAGGTTTGATAACATCCAATTTTTATGTCCAGTATTTTAAATTCCAGTGTTAAGCTTACGTTTATTTAATATATACTAATGAATGATAGGTATACTATTTTCATCACAATACAATTTAATATATATATAAATATATAGCTTTCCCGAGATTAGACTATAGAAGGAAGTTAATAGTCGAAACACAAACGACGAATGTGTGACAAAATGAGTATTTTCTACTCCATCTCAAGGGACCCGAGCTTCATTTTATTAAATTGCCAGGGTGAGGGATTAATAACATACCACTTCCCATTTATTTTCATTTGAACGCCACCCCATCCTTTCATCCCCTTAACAACAGTTCAGAAACTCAAATTAACACCATCGCGCGTCGGAGAGCACTCGACAAACTCGAATGTTTGTCTTTCTTTCGTCTCTTTAACGCAAGGAAACTTTTACAATATACATATGTATGTGTAATTTATATAGATATACATACACACTCACAAATTTTTATACATTTATATATATATATATATATATATATAAATATATATATATATATATATATATATATATATATATATATATATATATATATATATATAAATATATATATATATATATATATATATATAATATATATAATATATATATATATATATATATAAATATATATATATATATATAAATATATATATATATATATATATATATATATATATATATATATATATATATATATATATAAATATATATATATGTATTTTCTTTTCATTTTAAAACCAAAGAAAAGCAAACATCCGAAAAACGTTTGTGCCGCGAATGTTGTTGACATGTGCGTATACAATATGTATATCTATGTATGTATGTATGTATATACTCACAGGATCTTCTATTTACATATCTTGTATTCGATATAATCATACCTCTGTATTTGTTCATAGGAATACATGTGAAATTGAATATGGTGAGTTTTACTTCAATAGCATTGAACCGTAACAAGATTGTGTATGCAATAGATACCTAACATATGTACATTGATACGACTATGAAAAAATAATAAATTCATTCCATTTTCAATAAAAATAAAATCTTATGATATTTTTCTAACACTATAAAATTAATTCAAATAATTCGAAATCGAATGTCATTCCATTTTAGGTTTAATCAAATTGAAAATTCTTGATTTTTTATGAATTGTGGATTTTTTTGAATAGCTGGGGGGCACAATACCTGAGAGCAATTAGGAGCCATGCAACTGTCATGGGTATAGCCAAACTGAGCAGCGTCTTTTTACGACCGAACCTTTCTGCTATTAGTCCTGTAGGAATAGCCCCGATGAAAGCACCGAAATTCAACAAAGATGCTATCCAAGATCCTTCGTGGGGCGATACCTGTAATATACAGATACTCCATGTAGATGTCTGGGCCAATTTCTATAATTATAACGAAGCTTAAAGGGATGAAACCGAGACTCACCTTTATGTGTGCATTTTCCGTTAATAAAAGGGGTAAAGCCGACGAGGTCCATGCCAGGAACGTTCCCGACGAAAAAGCTGCTATTGTCACTGAAACGCGATCGAAATAGTTTCAAAGGATTTTCTCTTTAGAAGCACTTAAGTGGCTTTAAATCCGTGCTTAAATATATACGTATCTACTTGGGTATGCTTAAATAAATATACATACCTATTCCGGCAGCTAAATACTGTGTGGTTTTGTCAGCATATTTCTTCTCAATCGGTACGACAATTGCATTTTGCATTTCAGCTAAATGTTCTTCACTTCTTGTTGATAACTTGACTTCATTCATATTGTTTATGAACGGCGCCATTATATTTTCTTTATAAAATTATGTTGTTTAAATTGTTATATGTAGTTTTAGTACATATTCGTTTAATATTATATATGTATGTGTTGATTATATGAACATCGATGAGAGAATAAATAGTGAACGATTCGGATGAAAATGAGCCCTAAAGGTGAACGAAGAGGCAATGGATCGATTCTTTAAGTTTTGCTGGGTAATGTAGCGTGGAAAAAAGAAGAAATGGGAAAAGTGTTCTACCTTTAAAACTTATATTACGAAAATGTAAAATGCCTACACAATTTGTATGTGAATGGATTTTCCCCCAAAATACGAATATTAGTTCAAAGTATGTGTGTATTTGTATGTACCTATATATGTGAGTTTTAAATTAAAATAATGTACCTTCTATGAGAAGATTAAAACTGTATAAGCCGTACTTTCAAACGATCGTTAGTGCCGGGAGCAGTAGCTCTACTGATAGCAGTGAGACATCAAAGAAGCTCTGACGAGACGAAAAAGTTTTACACTTATTTATTTCCTCAGACCAAGACTGATAAGGGGCGTCTCCATCGCTAGGAAATATCTCCTTTGTGCATACACAGCGGCTCAAAATCTCGTCTTATTTACGGGGGAAGACGCTGTTGGAAAAATCTACAAGTTTTTCCACCTCGTCAAGATTGCGTTTATTCTGTAGCTAGAAATATCCTCTTTGAGCTTTTTCTTCTTTTTTTTTGAAAAACGCTACAGTAATTCAGCGTTGACGCCACATTTTTAAATTGAAGATAGTCCTAGATTTTCTCAGTTTGAACTTCTACATAATTAAACTGCTTATCATTTAGAGACAAGGCCAGGATACTTAGCCGGCAAAATTTAAAGGACTTCACTAACACATTTTTTAGATTACTAAAGCTTATATTCACATTTTGTAATGTTCAGTATGTCCTCTAAACTAAACCCCATTCATTAAAACTAACCATAATTTGGAATAATAAAATAAACTGAATTCATTTATATACTTATGTACATATGTATATATGTATGTACATATGTATATTAACAATTTTAGGTCGTCCAGTATAACGCAATTTATTATATCAACCAAAACATACAAAGTCTTAATACTCAACATTCTTCTCCAGAATAACAACTTACAACTTTACAGAGAGTGTTATAATGTCAACAGCATGTGAGCTGCTAAATGTTGCAATACCGGAAATTCAAAGGGTAGTTGCTGCATATGTTATCTGTAAACTTCTCAGAGTCTGCAACGTAATACGGAAATTCAGATAAGATATAAGCATATTTAGATGCAAATAAAAGTTGCGAAATAATGTCCGCAAATTTATCAACATTTTAATTGCATTCGCATGGCAAGATAATTTGATAAATGGAAATTTCCTTATAATTCAACAAACTGTTCAAATTTTCTTGCATATCAAATACTTTTTTAATATAAAGATGAGAATCTTGTTATTAAAAAATTTAAAGTAAAAAATTTACTTCAGTACTACATATAATACATATGTACATATATAACAATAAGCTATTATTTCATATTTTCCCATACATGTATGTATATATATATAAATATATATATATATATATATATATATATATATATATATATATATATATATATATGTATGTATATATACATATATTTTATATATATATTTTCCTATACATGTATGTATATATAAATATATATATATATATATATATATATATATATATATATATATATATATATATATATATGTATGTATATATACATATATATATATATATATATATATATATATATATATATATATATATATATATATATATATATATATATGTATATTATAAATATTTATGTACGTATTATAGATACATATATAACGGTAGAACCATTTGCCCTTTATGTGAAATTTACGTCTGTTGACCCTTCATAACTTCATTTTACTACCAACAATGATTCACAGAAACAATCTGAGAATAATCCAAACTTTCAAAACATCAACGTTAATGATTCACGTGATATTGTTATTTGCATATTGAATAATATAATATATACACATACATACACATATACTTATAATATAAAATTATATAATCAGTTTAGCGTTTGTAGCACTCCAAAATTTTCTCTCGAACTTGAATTATCATTTGTGAAAAAGTAATCTTAGTACATGTTTAATACCCAAAAATCAATATTTTTAGCCGTAAGGCAACACTAATCTGTAAATAATCACCGAATAACGTCCACAAAAAAGTCGAAATTTTGTGATATTATATTATCGACCGGTCACGGTCATTGTACAGATTACGATATGTGACGTCCAAAATATTTTAACTTGCTTTGACAACGCCTTCAAATTATGAATTTATCTACATATATCTTTTTTTCGTCTTAAAAATAACATAATATTATGTAGTTTTCAAGTTATAAAATACTGATTAATATTCTCAAGCATTTTATTCTTGCAAACATGCTTTGCTGAATTTATTAACAAAGCGATGAATTCCTAAATATTTCATGAAATCAGTAAATACTTTTATCGAAGCGTGCACCTTTCATGAACTAGGCATTTTCATCAAATATGCAATTCTATAAGTTGTGAAACATATACTGTATGTATATATGTATGTACATATATTGTGCAAAATGGAGCGTTTAAATTTACATTCATAGTGCATGATAACTTTATGAATCATTAATATCTAATTTATATAGTATATGAGTTATATTTGAAAGTGGCGTAAGTCAATTTTTTAGTTCCAAAAACACTATTTCTGTTTTTGACTTAATTCACAAATTGAGATCAATTCTTTTAATTCGATATGTCTAAAATCTCGGAATAGCAGAATAAACGTATTACAGGCCACCAGTATTTTTAAATATTGTTAAAAGCAAAACACTATTTCTCGAAAACTGTTACTGTGTTTCAAAATCCAGATCGTTTTGTTGATCCGATATTGACAAAAATATCATTTTTTTTATAACAGAGTCAAAACAAAGTCGTTGAAAAACAGGAGTTCTAGGCTATTTTAAAGCTTGTTTTATATTTACATGGCAGACATAATTACAATGTGTAGTTGATGTGTTTACGTCTGTTGAGCTCATGACCTCTGTCAAAACGCGGGCGATCCACGATAAGCACGGTGGTGTGATGTGATAAGACATCTGGACTCCGTCGAGACATTGCACATCGATGAGGGACCATCCTTGCTTGATTTGCCTAAGATCCCTTTCTCGCTTGTTCACGTTCATATTTGACCTTTGACCTGGTTACGCACGTCAACTCTGGGTCCAATACATATAGCATATGCGCTCGACAACGATTGCCCTGTATTGATCTTTCTCACTATGCGCTTGAGATATGCACTTTTTAATGTTTTATAGACGGATAAACAATCTTTGTAGTCGTTGATTCACTGTGATTTAGTTATGTATTTTTTTTCTTATTTTAATTGTAGGGCATTATATTCTAGTAGTACTCTGGCCACTAGAATACTAGACAATGCTATCCAATTTAAAAATATTTGATATTGTTTTACTGAAAATTTTATTTTGTACGCGACATTAACTAGGGTCAGACGTCTGACCCCTTTCTCTGTTCATTTCAAAGATTACTCAAATTGTGATGGAAATAATTTTGAAAGTTCGATAGTTCCGAAACAGAGATGAAATAAATTAAACATAATCAAGTTGGGATGTATATTAATTTATTAGAAACGGTGTATTGAGATACGAAAGATCATATATTATATATTATTTTTCTATATATTAGCTATTATATATTAGCGATTATATATTAGCAATTATATATTATTTTTCTATATATTAGCTATTATATATTAGCGATTATATATTAGCTATTATATATTAGCGATTATATATTAGCTATTATATATTATATTTCAAAGATGTGTTATTGATGAATTGTATTAATGTTGCGTTGTAGCAACAGGTCCAATTGGTAAATTTGTTGCCATCACTCTAAAGCCATTAACGGCGTCTGCAGTGTAACTCACGGTTTGCAATTTTCCTAAAACACAAACAAATAATTACAATCTTCGTTAAAATTATTACCGATAAATTATATTTACCATAAATATTCAGCAGTAATTACGTACTGTTGACATACAGGTCAAAATAGTGTACAACTACACAATCTAATTATTTGTTTACTATCATTTTACCTTAAAATCGAATGTTTGCACTGGAATTCCCACTATTTTGATATATTACAAAAAATAATTTATATTCCATATAGTTAATCCAGAAATAATTTATTGACTTAATTTAACTCTAACATATTTCTTTAACTTCAAAGATAAATTTAAAATTTTCAATTACATATGAATTTCTTTAATAAGAAACAATGATTTTAAAATTAACGGAAGTGTCGAAAAAGTATGTAATACTACTTATGTACATATACATACATATGTGCGTACATACATACTAGGGTTTCTGATTTTCCTGACTTTTTCAATTCCCGGGACATGGTACCTGATTGGTATCAATTTCAATTTTGAATTTAATTCATTTTTTATTAATATCAAATTACTAAAACTATTTACAGGAAAAAATGTAAAAATTGAAGTAGATTCATTTGAAATAACTCCTTAAGAATACTAAAATATTTAAATGAGAAATAGAAGCCTATTTCTAGATTTACCACAAATATTTCCGACAATGGAAAAAATCTTTCAGTTTCGGGTCGGAGTTGATTTTAAAGTTGGATGAAATTAAAAAAAAAATTTTAAACTATCTATTTTTTATCCTGTCAGCAGTTTTACATATTTAAATTTCTTTTTTACAGTCAATGCAGTTGTTATTTACTCTTTTGATTCATTTGAAATAAATAGCTTAGATTCATTTGAAATAAATAGTTTAGATTCATTTGAAATAACTCCTTAATACTAAAATATTTAAATGAGAAATAGAAGCCTATTTCTAGATTTACCACAAATATTTCCGACAATGGAAAAAATCTTTCAGTTTCGGGTCGGAGTTGATTTTAAAGTTGGATGAAATTAAAAAAAAAATTTTAAACTATCTATTTTTTATCCTGTCAGCAGTTTTACATATTTAAATTTCTTCTTTACAGTCAATGCAGTTTTATTTACTCTTTTGATTCATTTGAAATAAATAGTTTAGATTCATTTGAAATAAATAGTTTAGATTCATTTGAAATAAATAGTTTAGATTCATTTGAAATAAATAGTTTAGATTCATTTGAAATAAATAGTTTAGATTCATTTGGAATAACTCCTTAATACTAAAATATTTAAATGAGAAATAGAAGCCTATTTCTAGATTTACCACAAATATTTCCGACAATGCGAAAAATCTTTCAGTTTCGGGTCGGAGTTGATTTTAAAGTATGATGAAATTAAAAAAAAAATTTTAAACTATCTATTTTTTAGCCTGTCAGCATTTTTACAAATTTAAATTTCTTTTTTACAGTCAATGCAGTTTTTATTACGTCTATGATTTAAATATTCATTCATCGTCAAACTGTCTCATCTTCATCAGTATCTAAAAGAGTTTCTTCCATCGTGGAATCGTCAATAAACGAAAGATACACATGCTTCATAATAATTTTATCTTAGGATATATGTACTTTATAGTAACGTTTAAATAATGTTTTGATCAAAATATTTTCCCTGGGATTTGGAATAAGAATTTCCAGGACACGGAACATCAAAAATTCCATGAATTCTTGGGAATTTCCGTCCCAGGTCGACCCGGGACTATTTAAATGTTATAATAAAGGCGTTTATTTTATCCTACGACCAAACTATTACAATATATCGAAAGTATTTCTTTCTTGTATTGCCGATTTCGCGATGGAAGAAATTCTTACTACAATATATACATAGATTCTGATGAATGGTGAATAAGGAGTTATCAAAGTGAAATCTACAATACAACGTAAATAAAAAATTCGGGTGTGACCAACCCATGACTTTATCTATGTATTTGAGGAATATACCTACATATAAGAAAGTCACAAAACAAAATTCTATATTGAACCGTACATACACATTCACATATACCGGCAGCATTATGAAATACTAATAGCTAAGACAGCGTTTTCGATACAAATTGAGCGCAAATGTATTTGCACAAGACAAAAGTTCTACTTCCGGTTGTCGGATTTTGTTTAAATTGTTTTATTACTTAAAATCACTATCAGTATTATACACATTAAATATCAAGAAAATAAAAATAATTTAAAAGGTCAAAATAAAATAATGAAATATTGTTTTAAAAAAAAATACTACTTCCAGTTTACGAATTCTGACCAAAACCTTATCAGCTCTAAGTTAGAACATAAATAAAACAAATATAAATTTTCAGCTTGATACGTTCAGGGGTGTGGACAGAATAGTGGGCACAAAGTTTTTGACCTTCCTAAGAGGAAAAACACTTCCGGTTCATACCACTTCCGGTTCATTAAATTTGTTGATTTTTTTTTATTTTTACTTAAAATCAATATCTTTATTATACACAATAAGTATCAAGAAGCTTAAAATAATTTCAAAGGTCAAAATAAAATAATGAAAGGACTAACGGTGTCCAAAAAATCCCCAAAATACACACACATACACACATTTTTTTCTAGATAATGAAAACGTGATCAGTGATCGATTCTGAGTTCGAATCAGTCAAAATCTCGAGTTCGAATTTTCGCATGATCACAAAACTTCATATATTGTTACTACGTATAAAGTAAAAACAATAGCATCGACTTATGTTAGTAATATATTTGTAGTATAATAGATTTTATTTCAGATAATGATGAATATTTTACCGTTAGCGTCGATATATGAGTAAGCTCCTCTAGTGACTCCGTCGCTTCCTTTGACTTCATCTTTGGAGCTGAGCTCGTTAGCATATCCATAGCTATATTGTCCTAGGGCATTCTGCGAGTGGTATTGCCTGTACCTTCCCAATCCCGAATCCATCATCGGATAAAACGCCTCGTTTTGTAGCCGATAATCGACAATGGGATATCTTGTCGGGGTGTGCCATACGTCCGGGTAGCCGAGCGGTAGGAGCGTGGGGTACACGTTCACGAGATGGGGAGGTCTGCCCAAGGACAGCGAATTCAGATTCGATCCGTACAAATGGATCAAAGAAATGCCGTGATCCAATTTGTCACCAGCGATGCCCTTGTCGGCCCCGCGGACAAGGGCCGGCGTCCCAGGGACTTGAAGGGGGTCAAATAGGGGGTTGGGTTGTGCTTTAGACCCACCCGCGTCCATGTTTTCAATTATTTGTGACGGATTACCGTTTGCGGCATCTCCTTGGACAGAGTTCTCTGATGACGGCCGAAGTTGACCGTCCTGCGAAGGGTTGAGGTAGAACTGAAAATTAATAAGGACGACCAAATAAATTTTAGCTACTCGTTAACTAATTCTTAAAATATAAGTAAAGATACATATACACTCCTTAATACTATCGAACAATTTTTGAACATTCGATCATTATAGACAAATTTTTGAACATTCAATTTTCAATCATTCAAAAATACTTCATCAGTATATTCTGAATGTGTATTAATTGATATGGTAATTATGTATGTATGTAAACAGATACGGTTCGTTTATAACATGACAGCTAAAATATTATTTAGTACATTCTATATGGACACATTTATGTATATGTTTAGTAATGTGTTAGTGACGTGTCGAAACAACAGTAACCGACACGATCTATTCATATTATACAGCAGTACATGTCACAGAAACGTATCAAGCAGAACCAGTTTTTTCGCTACTGTGGAAATATTTACTCATGACGTGACTTAATTATGGCGAGTGCATCCGTACTAATGAAAGTGCTGCCACGTGCATATTTTATTTTATTTTTCAATTAATCATGCACACTCCCTAACACATTGCTCCAAAGCGGCGAGTGTGCTAAATAGATTAAGACTCAGGAAATTATATATATCATATATTATTAAATACATAATTATAACATACATACATATCTAAACAACACCTGATATCTATGGTCAGACATTACCAACATCGTAAACAATACGAATAATAACATTTATTATGTAACAATACGAAATTTGTACATTTCAATAATCATCCATAGAGACATATATGTAGAGAAAATCTGGCGAAACCTGAGAAATAAGAAAGAACTTAAGGTTTTCGAAATAGAAAATTGGATAAGAAAAGCCAATTTTTACAGGAATCGTTTCAAATCAGAAAAATTGACTGATAAGAAACGACCGACCTCGACAAACCAAGGTCTGGCCAGCTACGAGACTCCAGTGGGAATCGAACCCATGACACCTAGCACGAGAGAATACAACACTCACCACTAGACCACGCTGCTGGTTATGGATATTTTCGGAAACGTCATATAGTAATAATTTTGACTCGACGATTCGACGCAATCAATATTGCGCCGTGAGTCGATTTTATGTTGTACTCTTCCAAAACAAGTACGAAAGTGCCGAAAACGGGTGGTGCTGTGTAGTGTGAATAGAAGAAGTCTTTTCCCTGCAGTTTTGTGCTGAGCTGTTGACGTGCAATGCTGGATAATATAAACCCACATAATTTCTATTAAACTTTGCTGATAATTCAGGGATTTTGTTAATACTTTGATTGGAGGTCGCGTGGGAGGGGTGTATAAACTCAAACTTTGATGTAATTAAATCTAATTGTCAATGGAAATATTTATGTTTGCCAAATTCATGTAAATTGTCTCGGAGTAAGTGGGTCACAATTAATTGCAAAATTTCATGTCTATATGTATATGTATGTATGTACATTCAACATTTTCAAGCTAAATAAAATCATGTATAATAATTGAAATGTTCCAACTCAGTCGCTATGAACTTTTTAAGGTCGCAGCATACGTCCCAAATTTATTTTTAAAAATAACATTTACACACATTCATTAAAATGAACGGAAAAGCTGCGGGACCGGATGCAGTGCAAATAGAAATGCTCAAGTTATTGACTGATGAAAGAGCAGTCTCTGTTTTATTGGATTTATTCAACGCTATCTATACATATAGAACAGGTATCATACCATCAGACTGGTTGAAATCTGACGATACCGAAAAAACCAAATGGATGATATTCAATAAGTCGACGCACAATACAGTCAACTCTCATATAAAAATTAATAACATCGGGGTGGAAAGAGTAGATAGTTTCAAATATCTTGGGTGCTATGTGGGTGAAACGTCTGAAAGTAAACAGGAAATTCGCAACAGAGTGGGGCAAGCAAGAGCTGCATTCTTAAAATTGATCGGAAATTCCCAGCACCACAATCCCGGTGCTGAAATAAAATTCCGGGATTGGAAGCACTACTCAGCATTGAGCAAACGAGGAAGAAGATAAAAATTTAAAAAAAATTGAAAAATACCTTTACGGATTTTCAAATAAATAAATTTATTTTATTTACATTTCTTGAATTAAAAACGCTACAGATTGAAAATTTTCGAAATTATATATAATATCGAATTATCGAATTCTTCCACAATTTCAGTCACAATTTTCAGTGCTTCGTTCCTGATTCAAATACCGAGCTCACAGTTCCCGATTCCAAAAAGAATATCTTCACTTCACAACTTTTAACACTCAGCTTTTCGGTTGAATTTAAATAAACATACATTATCTACAAATATATAAAATTTGCTTTCTAAGAAAAATGTATCTTTTAAATGTTTTTGTAGAGTACATATTCTGGGATAATGTCACGCAATGCAACAAGCGTCGATATGATATCTGCAGGACGGAAAAATATCAAAAGCAGAACGCGCGAAAGCTCGAGATCGAAAGCTTTCAGCTTAAGGGTACTCGCAGCGGCATATTTTCCGTTCAGCGCTTCTGACAAGCAAACTAATGGTTCCGGTTCGGCAGTGGTTTACTTAGAATTCGAATTATTTTGCCTTTTTTCGCACGCTTTTGCAGACCCTCCCTCACACCACCCACAATCCTCCGATCTCTCACTCAAACTGATGTCAAATCGTGGATGAGGTATTCAGCGAAGGATTCGATCGGATAATATATTTCACCTGGGAGCTTTCCCGGGCGCCCGCGGAAAAAGCTTTTCACTTCAACGTGCACGACTATTCCGAAGGAAAATTATTGCAAACTCGCTATGGTAACAATAATGTCAAAATATCTCGTCACTTCAATTGAAAAATGTGAAAATATATTCAACTTTCGCTCACGAATATGTGCGTTTGTAAATTTGAAATAGGAATGAAGGCAAATAATATATGTATGAACAGTGGAAATTTGCAATATGGCAAGTGAAGTATGAAATACGGCAGGAAACTAAGACATTTCCTCTCTCGGCACAAATAAACGTTATTTTATTGGGCACAAATGTATTCCTATATTTTTTATTTACATATACGTATATATACACACATATATATACATATATATATATGTATATATATATATATATATATATATATATATATATATATATATATATATATATGTGTGTATATATATATGTGTATATATATATATATATGAGTTCGGTCTTTCGTGTCATGTGAGGAGGACGTGCTTCTGCGTTCCTCCCGCTATTACTCGCTTAAACCCGGCTATTGCACGAAATTTAACTTAACCATCTAATCACTTATTTTACTAATTGCATCCTAGTATAATTTAAGTGTAAAAATAAACAGCAAATCGGTCGTAAAAAGCGGTTTTATATCAGTTATTTCGAAAAATATTGTGCTAATTTTTGTGTCAAATCGGTGTCAAACGAGATACATCTCCCTACCTGAATACAAAAAAAGGGTCCTTCGCCAGCCAAGTCGGTCCCACAGAAGCAATAAATCTTCCACATAATTGCTTCCAGCCAAAAATCTTTAACGAACTTTACTTAATAGCAAACAGAAACGGTGTTTCCCAACTGTCTATCAGTTCTTTTTCATATTTAAATTATATTAAAGTAATTCGTGTAATTTTATATACTTTACTAAAGTTATTATTAAAATATTAAATTGCAAACCGCACTCACATATATAAATCCGTTGTCTCCAAAGAGGCGTCTCACGATAAAGATCTGTAAAAAAGTAGTATAACAATTGCTAATCTATTATTATCATAACTAACTACTTTCACTTACAAAGTAACCCTGTTAAATGGCATGTAATAACTCATAAGTGATCCAAGTGATACCTAGGATGACTATATGTCAAAGCTGACCACAGAGAAGAGTTTATGGCGGTAAGAACTCACTCCTTGAATGGAAATCTCTCTCAAGTACCGCCTTTTTCTCAACACATCTTGGATAAATGCGAGAAAAATAATATCCAAACCTCCAACAAGGTAAGAGTGACGATGGATGATAGCTTAGCTAATAGAAACCTGTATTTAGCCACGTACAATGTAAGAACGTTATCGAGTGAAGGAAGTGTGCTTGCATTAGAGAATGAACTAGAAAGTATCAAATGGGATTTAGTAGGACTTAGCGAAGTAAGACGAAAACAGGAAAACCAAATAATCCTAAAAAGTGGTAACTGTCTCTACTGGAGAGGGCTACCAAATGGTAGAATAGGAGGAGTAGGGTTTCTTATCAATAAGAGAATAGAAAGAAATATTATAGAAATAAACGACATATCGGAACGTATATGCTATGTAGTATTAAGAATCTCGAGCAGGTACACTTGTCAAATCTTCCAAGTGTACGCCCCCACATCTAGCCACCCAGACGAGGAAATAGAAGACTTCTACGAAAAACTACAGGGCGCATACGATAATAGCCGCCACCACTTTAAAATAATCATGGGCGACTTTAACGCAAAAATAGGACAAAAGGCAAACACAGAAAGAGCAGTAGGCAATTTTGGTACCGGCCAAAGAAACGACAGAGGCGATCGCCTCATAGAATTCGCAGAACACAACAGGCTCTTCATCACTAATTCATTTTTCAGGAAAAACACCAACAATAAGTGGACTTGGGAGAGTCCTAAAGGAGACAGAAACGAGATCGATTTCATCCTAACAAATGCCCTGCACTCCGTTAAAGACGTTAGTGTTCTAAGTAAAGTAGATATAGGCAGCGATCACAGATTAGTCCGTGCCAAGATGGCCATTAATATAAATTGCGAACGTAGGAAATTAATAAAAGGATGCAGTAACTCTCCAGATTTCGCTCAACTAAGGTCTAGGAAAAAGGAATTCGAACTCGAACTTGGAAATCGATACGGGAAATTAAACCCAGAAGCAGACATCGAGGAATTGAACACTGTAATTAGTTCGGTTCTAACCTCAACAGGTAAGAAATTAGGTGGTTTCAGGAAACAGATTAAATTAAGCAAAATTTCAGCGGAAACAAAAAACCTAATTAAGCATAAAAGGAATTTAGATAGGGATAATAATAAGCAAGAATACAATCTAGTAAATAAGGAAATTAAGAAGAGAATAGTCAGGGATGTCAGGGATTTTAACAGCAAGCTAATAGAAAATACCATTAAGAATAACCGTAGCCTGAAAAAGTGCAAACAGGATCTTTTCTTAGGCAAAAACCAAATGATCGCAATCAGATCAGAGAGCGGAGTAATAATTAGGAATAGAGAAGAAATCATAGACAGAGTTTACACGTTCTATGCAAAACTATACGAGAACGACAACGGCCAATTCCCCACTCTGGAATCGACACACGGCCAAAGGGTTCCTGCAGTATTGCCTAGCGAAGTAGAGGCCGCGCTAAAAACTGCAAAGAATGGTAAAACCCCAGGGGAAGATAATATTCCCATCGACTTACTAAAATGTGGCGGCCCCCCCCTAATTAATATCTTAGCTAGGCTTTTCAGCAAATGCATCCAGAACCAAGCTATACCAGAAGGATGGAATAACGCAACTATCATTTTAATACACAAAAAAGGCGACAAAAGCGATATCAAGAACTACCGACCCATTAGTCTACTTTCAGCGGTCTACAAGCTCTTCACGAAGGTTATTACAGAAAGGCTGAAGAATATCCTCGACGAGAACCAACCTATAGAGCAGGCAGGGTTTAGGGCAAATTTCAGCACAATGGACCACCTCCAAGTAGTTGGCGAACTAATCGAGCGCGCCAACGAATATCAACGGCCACTGTGCCTAGGTTTCGTCGATTATGAGAAAGCCTTCGATACAGTTAGTCATAATGCAGTACTTAACGCTCTAAAAACACAGGGAGTGCCGGAACCCTATGTGGGACTGTTAGCTACAATATATAAGAATGCCACAGCTTCAGTTAAAATTTTTTCAGGTACAGATAGATTTAGCATAGGAAAAGGAGTAAGACAAGGAGATACAATCTCGCCCAAGTTATTCAATGCGGTGCTTGAGGGAGTTTTCAGGAAATTGGATTGGGATACAGCCGGAGTAAGCATCAATGGTCGCTTTTTGAGTCACCTTCGGTTCGCAGACGATATAGTTTTAGTAGCTCGTGATTCAGCTGACCTACTTATCAGACTAACACAGCTGGACAGGGAAAGTAGAAAAGTAGGATTAAAAATTAACGTAGATAAGACTAAACTAATGTTCAATAGTTATTGCATGCCTGATAGCATCCCCTTAGATGATAAACCAGTAGAAGTAGTAAATAATTATTTATATTTAGGTCAAATAATTGACATGTCTGGTAGTAAAAATGAAGAGATAAAGAGACGTATGAAACTGGGGTGGAGTGCATTTGGACGGATGAATGCTGTTTTTAAATCAAAAATGCCACTCTGCCTGAAGAAAAGGATCTTTGATCAATGCGTTTTGCCAGTGATGACGTATGGATGTGAAACTTGGACACTGAACGCCAAGATGCAAAATAAAATCCAATGCACTCAAAGAAGTATGGAACGCTGTATGCTTGGCATAACGAGGAAAGACAGGAAGCGGAACACGTGGGTGAGAAATATGACAAGGGTAGTGGACATAGTGGATAGAGTGAAGAGATTGAAATGGCAATGGGCGGGTCACGTAGCTAGGAGGATGGACGAAAGGTGGACAAAAGAAGTGCTTGAATGGTACCCGAGAGAAGGCAAAAGAGTAAAAGGAAGACCGCAAGGAAGATGGGTGAACGAAATTAGGAAAATGTGCGGAATGAGATGGATGAGTGTTGCGCAAAACAGAGACGAGTGGAAGCGTGTTGGAGAGGCCTTCATCCAGCAGTGGATGGCGAATGGCTGTAAATGATGATGATGATGATATATATATATATATGTGTGTGTATATATATATATATATATATATATATATATATATATATACATATATATGTGTGTATATATATATATATATATATATATATATATATATATATATACATATATATGTGTATATATATATATATATATATATATATATATATATATATATATATATACATATCTTCAAATGAATCTACGGAACGATTCGTCGATCTTTTGTATTAAATTCATACTCAACGCAGGGAGATCAATTTGATCGATTAGTCACGACACCTCATTGGTTGTTTAACGCTTCTCGCTCATACGCTGATAAGTCCCGTTCGCTGGTTGAACTATGAGTGCTGGTCACCCATTGGTCAAAGTACTGATCGGTCTATCTCCACATTACAGCAAAATAATCCCGGTGTATCAAAATCTATATAATATTCTACCTGTACGGAACTTTTTATGTTAACAAATGTTTCGCTGTGTGAACCATCAAGGCTAGGACATATGTACATACATATATATATTTAGACGAACGTGCCTATATAACATGTGTGTGTTCATTTTCTTCCGTATGTGCCTAATCTGGATACGGATTTACAGATTCTATTTATATGGAATTTCACTTTAACGTATTAAAAATTTTAAAGCAGCAAATCTGAACGATAATATGTAAACGTGGAAATGTAAGATTTATCTCATTTTCAAACGTTCACAAAATAATACGTACTACGTTAGGGCTGCCATACTTCCCGGTACATCGGGACATGTCCTGGTTTTGAGGTCTGTATCCCTGTCCGAGATTCATTTGTCCCGGTCGATTAAAATTCACGCATATTTAAAAAGTATTTTCCGATAATATTGTACATACATAATATCTAATATTGATACCCACACAATACAGCTTCTACTGCCGCTGATGTTTTGTCAATACATAGATATAGAATGTGTAGTTTTAAAATTATTTAATTTTTTTTCAATATATGTACATACATATACAGTATATAATGCGTAGATACAGGCAAGGGGACGAGGGAACAAATACTGAATATACATCAGCTTATTGAAAAATGTCAGGAGTTTCAAACTACAGCCGTTCTTTGTTTTATAGACTATAAAAAAGCCTTTGACTGTGTGAACTGGGACTACATGTGAAAAATTCTACTGGACATGGGAGTCCCCTTGCGTCTTGTCAAAATAATATATAACAACAATGCAGTACATAGTTCGAATCAACTCGCTAAACTCAACAATTTTCGAGTACAATGCGGCGTTAGGCAAGGGTGTATACTATTTCCCGACCTACATATTTAATATATATGGAGATTATATAATGCGTAGAGCACTGGATGGTTGGAAGTGTCCATTGATGGAAAAAAATTATCCAATCTTCGGTATGCGGATGACACAACGCTCATAGCTAATAATCATGAAGAAATGGCCAAACTGATCCGTCATGTTGACACAGAGAGTAATGTGCTTGGCATGCAAATAAACCGCCCCAAAAAAAAATAATAATGATAATGGATCGTCATTAACAGCTGCAAAATAACAACTCAGCTATAAACGGTATAGAGATATGTAATTTTGTCTATCTGAGGTCACTCATATCCAACAATGGCAGCTGTGAACTGTAAATATGGCGCCTGATCGGCCATGTCATAACTAACGAAGATTTGGAAGGATAGACCCATTACAACTGCTGTGAAAGTCCGCCTCGTGAAGAGTCTCGTTTTTTCTGTCTGCCTTTATGGAGTCGAGACGTGTACTATAAAGGCGGCGTATAGACGGAGAATCGACGCCTTCGAGATGGAGACCTGGAGACGGCTATTGCGCGATAAACGCACAAATGTGTCTATCCTTGAAGAAATAAAAATCGATAGGATAGATAGTCAACGAGATGCCTGAAATGTATATTACAGCTCTTCGTCAACATTGAAGAGGTGAGGAGAGCCTGGGGCGGTTGGTTGTGGGCGTTGTGGTGGTGTCGAAGGCAAAAGAGCCAGAGGAAGATCCCCCGCACGCTGGACTGACCAAGTATCTACAGGGACGGGCGTTTCCATGGTAGCAAGTCTTCGCCTTTCCGAATTCAGAACTGAACGGAGGCAACTGGTTGACCGGACATCATAGTCACGATCCTCAGTGATGAGGGATCCGACAGCGATATCCAAATTCAGTAAGGAATGAAAAACTTAAATATTTCTGCGAGTATTTTATTAATTAAAACTCAGTGGACAGATGAACGCAGTTCGCTTTCAATTGACACAGTGAAAAGCATAATTTAATGTGTTTTAAATTATACAATTCCATAATTGTATAAAAGGGGAAAAGAGCTGCTACAAAAAACGCAAACATCGAAGCCCTGGCTTTCAGATTTTCTTATATGGGGGGCAAAATTTTTGACAAGTAAGGAATGAAATTTTGACATTCTATGGGGGGGGGGTGTATTATATTAAAAAGTGTATATATCAATTTTAACTATTTCTTTTAATCATTTTTTCAGTAATAGAAAGGCAATCCTATTCAACGATTTGTTTACAATTAATTACGAAACAAATATCTTTCAACGCAAAACAAACAACAAAATAAAATATATTTGGGAGTTGACATTTTTTTCTGGGAAAAATCGACGTGTTTATACCTGACAGTGTTCTATAAGAATTTCAATATTATATTTTTGTTGGTTTAGTATTATAATTCGAATTCATAATAATACATTAAACAACGTGGATAGTCCCGTTCAAATCTAGGGGGGGATAACCACCCCAGACCCCCCAGGAGGGGATATCCCCAAATGACGCCCCTGATCGAAGGCAAAGAAAAGCGATGATAACGAAGTCACCGAAGTCAGGGAAGAGTGAAGGCGAAAGAAGACTGGTTGAAATAAAATGTTTAGGTAAGGTTCTATTTTGTTTTATCAAATTGAATCGCCCTATCTAAATTTATTATTTTATTTTAGATTTGGTACAGACACATTGTGTTAAAATATTGCGCAATTTTTTTTATAATAAAGCTATGAATGTCGATAAAAATGGTTGTTTTATTTGAGGGGGTGTCCCCGTCGGTGGCCCGACAATTATGGCAGCCCTATACTACGTACTATTAATTATATTATATTTACTAGTACGTACTACGTACGTACTATTAAATATTAAACAATTAGTGCCAACCACCCAATTAGCGCGCGGCACTCATTGTTTAATCAGAGAGCCCAACTCATCGACCAATCGGAAAGCTCGGCTCACCGACCAATGAGCTAGCTTGAGTAAAAGACCAAACCCACGCGGCTTACAAATATGTATAAAAGCCGGCGGGTTGGTCTCAGTGTTCATTCGGAACCTGGCTACTACCAGAAAAGCATCTATTGGAGATCTGAAACCTACAAACCTACATTTTCTTGTACCTCGATTTGACTCCCCTACCTTTTAATACTCTTCAATATAACATATTAAAATAAATTTACACGTAGATACATACATACGTATCTATTATATTCAGAACATTGGTCTTTTTTTTAAATGGATCCGGAATGATGTTCATATATGTATGTACATATGTAACATGTTATTGAAAATCGGGTCGCGTACTGGAGTTGGTTCACTTTTATGTATTCACGTGTGGCTTATCAGAAGGCCTTTTTTGCGTCAGAGGCCAATATTGAAAAATGGTGCCATCAATTGCGAGGCTGTGAGGGACATGCCCCAATGGCTATTGGACTATTGGAGCGAATCGGAAATGGGTCTAAAGCCAATGGTATAGCCAATTGCCCTCGCAGACGCCCGCAAACGCAATAAAAGATAATAATAACGAAAATAAAGCCAAAATGATGATATTCTGAAGACCCGCAAATTTCATAAATGCGATGAATCCGCACATAACAACTATACACCATTCCTCAAGTTCCTAAACGCAAAATAATAATCGCACAAAGGGATCACCTCAACGAACCGTGTGGCTGAATTGACGATTTTTAAACCGGTTAACGAACAAGAATTCGGACGAAAAAAATTCTATCCTACTGAATTTCAATTTCAATAAAACCTCGCATTGTTACAGCGGAATTAAGCTGTTCTACCGAACGAGGATTTACCCAAAATCATCAAAACTTTTGTCCTGCACTCTTTTTTTTTGCCGACAAATTCTCGTACACAAAAACCACTCAAAATATAAAACAAAACTCCATCTTTTATAGATACATACATAGGTACATATTATACGTATACATATACATGTCGGACAATAGCAGTCTTTGAATGAATGCCCTCCTTTAAAATTTTAATCTGAAAGAAAACCTTTCAAACAACGCTTCTGTGTGCGTGTGTGCGTTTGTGTGTCTTCGTCCGGTGATGTAAAAAGCTTATTTTTTGTTCATCTCTCATCACTCTCCTAAGCTTAGTTTAGTTTGTATGACCGTAATTTTACGTTTTGTTCAGTTATAATTTATATATCGAACGAAATTTTAGATCATTAAAAGAATATCTGCGATTTAATTAATATTCCTAATTAATTTTCAATTTGATGTTACGCCAAATGTGATTTTTATTAATTTTATAAAGGGTTTCAAATTATCAAATACTAGTGGTTTTACCCGCCGTCACTCGGTATTTGTAACATAGTAAATAATTTATTTGAATAGTTTTGTTTTATTTAAATTTATTTGAATATTCATTTCTTTTCGTTTTATTTAATTTAACGTCATGGATTCTACGAAACAACGATAGTTACATACATACAAAATCTCTTTCGAAATTATATATTAGATTATACCAGAATCCGGTGCCCCCCCCTCCCGGGCCTTCGCCCCCGGCGCACCCCGGACCTTCGACCCCAGCGCGCCCCTGAGACTTCGCCCCCGCCGCCCCGAGGGCGAAGGCCCATCCCCCATTCCCATGTCGTCATGGAGACTTTGACCTGTTTACAAAGTTCCCAACGACAGTTACATACATACAAAGTCTCTTTCGAAATTATTATTATTATTGCAAATTTATTTAAAAAGAGCTTAAAACATCACAATTTAAATATTTTTGTATATATTTACATAGTTTGTATATACAATTTAAATATTTTATATATTTGTATAATTTTTGTATATTTATTTTGTACATATAAAAAAAACGCTGGTGCCGTCACGATCTTCCCAAAACTCCCCCTGGAGTGTGTTTTCGGCGATATTTTATCCCGAAAATATCGCCGAAATCGAAAATATCGGCCAAATGGACATTTGGCCGATGGTCACTAGGCCTAGTACGTTTGGCGAAATGGACATTTGGCCGAACAAACATTAGGTCGACTGACATTTGGCTGAATGAAAATTTTAATTGTTTTATTTTTATTTTATTTATCCCTTTTTTCATCATCATCATCATTCACAACCATTCGCCATCATTGAAATCAATTAAAAATTTCAATCGTTCAAATGTCCGTTCGGCGAAGTGTCTAACGGCCCAACGTAACTCAGCCTAGTTTCCATTTGGCCAAAATTCCGCTCACGAATTGATAACGATGATTCCCATATTTGAAGAAATCTCCGATAAATTTATCGAAATAATAAGTTCGTACGAATTAACAATGACTTGAAGAAACGCTCCTCTCAGCTGGGAACTACGAGCACGTGTATTGTGTACGATTCAATGTGTTTGCGCCTTTATACATGTATAATATATCCAAACCAAAACGTAAGTTCATATACATATGTATGTGTGTGGATAAAGGTAAAAGAAAATGTCTTTGTGAATACCGGATTATATCCCTTTTTCAGTGATGACTAAGTGAAGTTCCCCAGAAAAGGAATATGTATCACTTGATCTTATCCCATTATGGATAATCTACGTAGCCGTAATGCCATCAACAGCGTGCCGATAAGTGCATCATTTTAAGTGGTTCGTCTATTTCAGCGCGGGGGGGTACAAAATTGCATTAAATTTAAACGAAATCTTACCGTATTAGGATTTTTCGATATAATTTTAAAACCGTGCTCAGCATCCGCTACATAAGCGACCGTCTGAAGTATTCCATTCGCATCAATGAACGAGTATGAACCTCTGGTTGTTCCGTCCGTTGAACGGGATTCTTCTTTAGCCGACTGTGCATTCGAATACCCATATCTGTAATAAATAATCTATATAAAACTTTTTCATTAAATTAAATAAGTTTGAATTTGAAAGTTTTATGCTCGTGCTGTATAATTTAAATATGCTTGTAGAAATATTATATAAACGTGAGCTAAATCCTTCGACATGCCATTGTTTCCTTTTGAGAAAGTTTCGAGAGTTCCTTTTGGCAAAGTATTGCTTTGCGGATATCATTGGTGGTTAAATAATGAACCTTTTGCACGCTACACCACAGACCGAAACTTTTTCATATGTTCGTTGGGAAATACTGGTTTTTCGAATAAGTGTCTCGTTCAGAACTTTATATAATATATTGAAACATTTTTTTGAGCATCACGCAAGTGAGCCATAAAATCTTTATGACTCATTTTTAAATCTCAAAAGCTTTCCAAATAATCACAAATTTGAATCATGTTTAATTGTAACATTAAACAATACATATATGTATAATATTATAATACTATTAAATCTATTCTCAATTATTCGAAAAATAATTTACTTGCTAGGTGAACTCTGGAGTGACGCAATTTCGTCTCCTGACACCATTTCTACGCTCATTAGCGATTCAATTAATACCTGAAAAGCTTTCCTGGGAAGCTGAAAAACGGGAAAACTTGAAAGCTCCGTGTCACAGTATAAAACCATCCCGTACGTTGCGATGGGGAGAAGAAAGCCCTTTTACGATGTTAACGTGTACTTAATGCATCATTAACGCCTTCCACATATGAAATCTGACGTCACTTTTAATGGATTGTATATATGTATAGTATAAGACTATAATTTCAATAAATATGTAAAAACATATAAAAATTATTCAGTGACATCTATCGATAAATCTAGTAGCTAAACTGTGGTTAAACAATATTATACAATCTGAATTGAGCCATGAATAATAAATTAATATATGTAAGAAATATATAAAAAAACGAAGACAATATAAATATATTACAATTTATTTTACGACAAACTAATGTAAAGTGCGCCATTCATCTACGTGAAACAAGGGACGAATGAATATTTAATATTAAATTTTGCTCACTTGTATTGTCCTAGAGAACCTTGCGAGTGGTATTGTGTATTGAATGGATGATGAGCCTCTTCTGTTAATGGATTTTCACTAATGGATTCTACCGGCGAGAATGACAAAACAGCACAATAAATAAACGCAAAACTAAAGGCACGCATCTGAAAATAAAATTGCACGTCTTGTTTTAATCAAATATACGAAATCGACTCGAAGTCATTAACAAAAGTGTTTAATATCGTATAAATTATCCCGTCACGGAATGAATCTTGTATGTATCATATTTGAATGATCTAATTTTGGACAACATAATTCATACACGCACTTACCTTCGTTTGGGATAAGAGGATTAAAACTCGACGAATAGTCCTGGATTAGTGGGCATCGCTCGGGAGTTTCGATCGCTTTTATAGGCAAGGATGTATACGGGTACAGGATGTTTTTAGTTTGATCACCTACCCACGTAGAGACAATTCTGGAGGTGGTTCTGCAAGTAAGTTCTGATCTCGATGTGCCCGGACACCGTGTATGGCACGTGGGTAGTACTATTTTGTATGAATGTACATACATATGTACATATGTAGATAGGCACTATTCAAACGGCGTTTCTAAAAGCTCCCTCTAAGCTTGAAATATCCCCTGGATTATTATTCGATCGCCCCTCAATTCAAATCGACCACATTAAAACGTTGATTGACATCATATTCAACATTGCATACTGTGCTAATACTTTATTGCTCTGATGAAATCCATATTTAAAATCAGTATAACTCGTTACGTTAAAGCTAACCACCGAGAGGTTCTCCGGTTCAAGCCCAGGGTTAATCTCGATCAAAAAGAACTTATTCGGAAGTATTTCTGTAAGAAATAAATTTGGACGAATTGTCCGAATTTTAAATCAAAAATGCCACTTTGCCTGAAGAAAAAGATCTTCGATCAATGTGTTTTTCCAGTGATGACGTATGGATGTGAAGCTTAGACATTGAACGCCAAGTTGCCAAAGTCCAATTAACTCAAAGAAGTATGGAACGCTGCATGCTTGGCAAAATGAGGAAAGACAGGAAACGGAATACGTGGGTGATAAGTATGAAAGAGTTGGGGATATAGTGGATAGAGTGAAGAGATTGAAAAGGCAATGGGCGGGCCACGTGACTATAAGAATGGACGAAAGATGGATAAAAGAAGAGCTAGAGAATGCAAAAAGGTAAAAAGAAGACCGCAGGAAAGCTGGGTAGACTAGTTAGGAAAATATGTGGGGAGAGATGGATGAGAGTTGCGCAAAACAAAGACGAGTGGAAGTGTGTTGGAGAGGCCTAAATCCAGGATGGTGAATGGCAGTAGATGACGATGATGATGAGATGATGTTAGTAATGGATGCTATAATGCTACGCTATAATGCTATGCTATAATGCTATGCTATAATGCTATGCTATAATGCTATGCTATAATGCTATGCTATAATGCTATGCTATAATGCTATGCTATAATGCTATGCTATAATGCTATGCTATAATGCTATGCTATAATGCTATGCTATAATGCTATGCTATAATGCTATGCTATAATGCTATGCTATAATGCTATGCTATAATGCTATGCTATAATGCTATGCTATAATGCTATGCTATAATGCTATGCTATAATGCTATGCTATAATGCTATGCTATAATGCTATGCTTTAATGCTATGCTATAAATGCTATTAATTTGGAATTACAATATTTGTATAATATTGTAATTCCTAGCAAAACCTTTGAGAAACGTTCATTTAAACGCCTACAACTATACTAAGACAAGGGCTGTTTATCCGTAATATACGATATCAATAGTATGAACTAGAGTTTAATATTAGCTATAAACAAATGAAATGAAACGAATTTATGTTTTTAATGGTGTTTTCAGAAGTTTTCCAGTTAAATTGTCAATTTATACACCCATCTTACATAGTTTTACCCGGCTTCGCTCAGTATTTGTAATAAAAACAGCTTGAACATGGCGAATCTAATAGTAAATATTTATTTGTTTTTTTATTAAATTTATTTGAATCGAAAAAATATATAATATTCAACCAATTGAATTGTCGTCATAGAAACTTTGTTTTGTTCACGAAGTTCCCAACCAACATTACATATTTTCTTGCATGATTACATACAAAGTCTTTTTCGAAATTTTATATTAATATTCAGTTCAGAATTTTTAAAATAAATTATCGAATTTAAATACGGCTATATTTAAGGTTGACTTAGTAGTTACCGATCCGCCAGTTTGCTATAACATTTAAAACAAGTTTCTATCGTTTTCTATCGATGAATATGCAAAATACAGCACCATGTCCATGGAAGGCAATGGCAACTTTAGAGGGGAGAAAAGCTCCCGAGTGGAAAATATGTCTTGGCCGATACACGACTGGTCATGCCGATAGCCCTTATGGCAGCGATGGTCAACCATCTTAAAAGGGTCATGAATAAAAGAGCGAGAATTTCCGATTGTTTGAGCTCGGTAGAATTATACGTTCTGATTTTTGTATAAATATATTCGTGCATAGATACACACATTTTTCAAAATCGAGTATTTATCATTACAGGCTTACAGCTTAATTATATACATAAATCAAAATATAAATAGCTACTATGAACAAGTTTCTATGAAAAGCTGTTTTCTTTCCTCGATTTCTTAATGAATTATATTTTTGACCCGGAAATTCCTTCACGTTCAAATTTAAAATTTCAGAAATTTTTCACAAAAATATTTTAATTAATAATCTATTTATGAGTAAATAATTATATGCATATGTATGTACATGAATAATAAAATATTTTATAAAATATTGTTAAATAATTTAGTCAAAATGTCGCAAACTTTAAAATTAAATATTATTTTTTTAATTAATTAATATTATTTATACTCAAATCCACTATTCATATATTAATATGTATATATGTATGTACATATTAATATATGAATAGTATATATATATATATATATATATATATATATATATATATATATATATATATATATATATATATATATATATATATATGCTATATATATATGCTATATATATATGCTATATATATATATATATATATATATATATATATATATATATATATATATATATATATATATATATATATATATATATATATATATATGTATATATATATATAAATATATATATATATATATATATATATATATATATATATATATATATATATATATATATATATATATATATATATATATATATATATATATATATATATATATATATATATATATATATATATATATATATATATATATATATATATATATATATATATATATATATATATATATATATATATATATATCATCATCATCATCATCATCATTTACAGCCACTCGCCATCCACTGCTGGATGAAGGCCTCTCCAACACGCTTCCACCCGTCTCTGTTTTGCGCAACACTCATCCATCTCACCCCGCACATTTTCCTAATTTCGTTCACCCATCTTCCTTGCGGTCTTCCTTTTACCCTTTTGCATTATCTCGGGTACCATTCAAGCACTTCTTTTGTCCACCTTTCGTCCATCCTCCTAGCTACGTGACCCGCCCATTGCCATTTCAATCTCTTCACTCTATCCACTATGTCCACTACTCTTGTCATACTCACCCACGTGTTCCGCTTTCTGTCTTTCCTCGTTATGCCAAGCATACAGCGCTCCATACTTCTTTGAGTGCATTGGATTTTATGTAGCATCTTGGTGTTCAGTGTCCAAGTTTCACATCCATACGTCATCACTGGCAAAACGCATTGATCAAAGATCTTTTTCTTCAGGCAGAGTGGCATTTTTTATTTAAAAACAGCATTCATCCGTCCAAATGCACTCCATCCTAATTTCATACGTCTCTTTATCTCTTCATCTTTACTACAAGACATGTCAATTATTTGACCTAAATATAAATAATTATTTACTACTTCTACTGGTTTATCATCTAATGGGATGCTATCAGGCATGCAATAACTATTGAACATTAGTTTGGTCTTATCTACGTTAATTTTTAATCCTACTTTTCTACTTTCCCTGTCCAGCTTTGTTAGTCTGTTAAGTAGGTCAGCTGAATCACGAGCTATTAAAACTATATCGTCTGCGAACCGAAGGTGACTCAAGAAGCGACCGTTGATGCTTACTCCGGCTTTGTCCCATTCCAAGTTCCTGAAAACTCCCTCAAGCACCGCATTGAATAACTTGGGCGAGATTGTATCTCCTTGTCTTACTCCTTTTCCTATGTTAAATCTATCTGTACCTGAAAAAATTTTAACCGAAGCTTATTATTCTTATATATTGCAGCTAACAGCCCCACATAGGGTTCCGGTACTCCCTGTGTTTGTAGAGCGTTAAGTACTGCATTGTGGCTCACTGTATCGAAGGCTTTCTCATAATCGACGAACCCTAGGCACAATGGCCGTTGATATTCGTTGGCGCGTTCGATTAGTTCGCCACCTACTTGGAGGTGGTCCATTGTGCTGAAATTTGCCCTAAATTCTGCCTGTTCTATAGGTTGGTTCTCGTCGAGGATATTCTTCGGCCTTTCTGTAATAACCTTCGTGAAGAGCTTGTAGACCGCTGAAAGTAAACTAATGGGTCGGTAGTTCTTGATATCGCTTTTATCACCTTTTTTGTGTATTAAGATGATAGTTGCGTTATTCCATCCTTCTGGTATAGCTTGGTTCTGGATGCATTTGCTAAAAACCCTAGCTAAGATATTATTTAGGGGGGAGCCGTCACATTTTAGTAAGTCAATGGGAATATTATCTTCCCCTGGGGTTTTACCGTTCTTTGCGGTTTTTAGCGCGGCCTCTACTTCGCTAGGCAATACTGCAGGAACCCTTTGGCCGTGTGTCGATTCCAGAGCGGGGAATTGACCGTTGTCGTTCTCGTATAGTTTTGCATAGAACGTGTAAACTCTGTCTATGATTTCTTCTCTATTCCTAATTATTACTCCGCTCTCTGATCTGATTGCGATCATTTGGTTTTTGCCTAAGAAAAGATCCTGTTTGCACTTTTTCAGGCTACGGTTATTCTTAATGGTATTATATATATATATATATATATATATATATATATATATATATATATATATATATATATATATATATATATATATATATACATATACATATATATATATATATATATATATATATATATATATATATATATATATATATATATATATATATATATAGGAGTTCGGTCTTTCGTGTCATGCGGGGAAGACGTGCTTCTGCGTTCTTCCCGCTATTACTCGCTTAAACCCGGCTATTGCACGAAATTTAATCTAAAAATTTAACCATCTAATCACTTATTTTACTAATTGCATCCTAGTATAATTTAAGTGTAAAAATAAACAGACGATCGGCCGTTAACAGCGTTTTTAATATCAGTGATTGCGAAAAATTTTGTGTTAATTTTGTGTCAGTTACAAAAGCGTATACGAACGAGATACATCTCCCTACCTGAATACAAAAAAAATAAGGGTCCCTGCTCGCCAGTCAAAATTCGGTCCCACAGAAGCAATAAATCTTCCACATAATTGCTTTCAGACAAAAATTTTTAACGAACTTTACTTAATAGAATAATAGCAAACAGAAACGGTGTTTCCCAACTGTCTAATAGTTCTTTTTCATATTTAATTTATATTAAAGTAATTCGTGTAATTTTATATTCTTTACTAAATTTATTATTAAAATATTAAATTGCAAACCGCACTCACATATATAAATCCGTTGTCTCCAAAGAGGCGTCTCACGATAAAGATCTGTAAAAAAGTAGTATAACAATTGCTAATCTATTATTATCATAACTAACTACTTTCACTTACAAAGTAACCCTGTTAAATGGCATGTAATAACTCATAAGTGATCCAAGTGATACCTAGGATGACTATCTGTCAAAGCTGACCACAGAGAAGAGTCTATGGCGGTAAGAACTCACTCCTTGAATGGAAATCTCTCTCAAGTACCGCCTTTTTCTCAACACATCTTGGATAAATGCGAGAAAAATAATATCCAAACCTCCAACAAGGTAAGAGTGACGATGGATGATAGCTTAGCTAATAGAAACCTGTATTTAGCCACGTACAATGTAAGAACGTTATCGAGTGAAGGAAGTGTGCTTGCATTAGAGAATGAATTAGAAAATATCAAATGGGATATAATAGGACTTAGTGAAGTAAGACGAAAACAGCAAAACCAAATAATCCTAAAAAGTGGTAACTGTCTCTACTGGAGAGGGCTACCAAATGGTAGAATAGGAGGAGTAGGGTTTCTTATCAATAAGAGAATAGAAAGAAATATTATAGAAATAAGCGACATATCGGAACGTATATGCTATATAGTATTAAGAATCTCGAGCAGGTACACTTGTCAAATCTTCCAAGTGTACGCCCCCACATCTAGCCACCCAGACGAGGAAATAGAAGACTTCTACGAAAAAATACAGGACGCATACGATAATAGCCGTCACCACTTTAAAATAATCATGGGCGACTTTAACGCAAAAATAGGACAAAAGGCAAATACTGAAAGAGCAGTAGGCAATTTTGGTACCGGCCAAAGAAACGACAGAGGCGATCGCCTCATAGAATTCGCAGAACACAACAGGCTCTTTATCACTAATTCATTTTTCAGGAAAAACACCAACAATAAGTGGACTTGGGAGAGTCCTAAAGGAGACAGAAACGAGATCGATTTCATCCTAACAAATGCCCTACACTCCGTTAAAGACGTTAGTGTTTTAAGTAAAGTAGATATAGGTAGCGATCACAGATTAGTCCGTGCCAAGATGGCCATTAATATAAATTGCGAACGTAGGAAATTAATAAAAGGATGCAGTAACTCTCCAGATTTCGCTCAACTAAGGTCTAGGAAAAAGGAATTCGAACTCGAACTTGGAAATCGATACGGGAAATTAAACCCAGAAGCAGACATCGAGGAATTGAACACTGTAATTAGTTCGGTTCTAACCTCAACAGGTAAGAAATTAGGTGGATTCAGGAAACAGATTAAATTAAGCAAAATTTCAGCGGAAACAAAAAACCTAATTAAGCATAAAAGGAATTTAGATAGGGATAATAATAAGCAAGAATACAATCTAGTAAATAAGGAAATTAAAAAGAGAATAGTCAGGGATGTCAGGGATTTTAACAGCAAGCTAATAGAAAATACCATTAAGAATAACCGTAGCCTGAAAAAGTGCAAACAGGATCTTTTCTTAGGCAAAAACCAAATGATCGCAATCAGATCAGAGAGCGGAGTAATAATTAGGAATAGAGAAGAAATCATAGACAGAGTTTACACGTTCTATGCAAAACTATACGAGAACGACAACGGCCAATTCCCCGCTCTGGAATCGACACACGGCCAAAGGGTTCCTGCAGTATTGCCTAGCGAAGTAGAGGCCGCGCTAAAAACTGCAAAGAACGGTAAAACCCCAGGGGAAGATAATATTCCCATTGACTTACTAAAATGTGGCGGTCCCCCCCTAATTAATATCTTAGCTAGGCTTTTCAGCAAATGCATCCAGAACCAAGCTATACCAGAAGGATGGAATAACGCAACTATCATTTTAATACACAAAAAAGGCGACAAAAGCGATATCAAGAACTACCGACCCATTAGTCTACTTTCAGCGGTCTACAAGCTCTTCACGAAGGTTATTACAGAAAGGCTGAAGAATATCCTCGACGAGAACCAACCTATAGAGCAGGCAGGGTTTAGGGCAAATTTCAGCACAATGGACCACCTCCAAGTAGTTGGCGAACTAATCGAGCGCGCCAACGAATATCAACGGCCATTGTGCCTAGGTTTCGTCGATTATGAGAAAGCCTTCGATACAGTTAGTCATAATGCAGTACTTAACGCTCTAAAAACACAGGGAGTGCCGGAACCCTATGTGGGACTGTTAGCTGCAATATATAAGAATGCCACAGCTTCGGTTAAAATTTTTTCAGGTACAGATAGATTTAGCATAGGAAAAGGAGTAAGACAAGGAGATACAATCTCGCCCAAGTTATTCAATGCGGTGCTTGAGGGAGTTTTCAGGAAATTGGATTGGGATACAGCCGGAGTAAGCATCAATGGTCGCTTTTTGAGTCACCTTCGGTTCGCAGACGATATAGTTTTAGTAGCTCGTGATTCAGCTGACCTACTTATCAGACTAACACAGCTGGACAGGGAAAGTAGAAAAGTAGGATTAAAAATTAACGTAGATAAGACTAAACTAATGTTCAATAGTTATTGCATGCCTGATAGCATCCCCTTAGATGATAAACCAGTAGAAGTAGTAAATAATTATTTATATTTAGGTCAAATAATTGACATGTCTGGTAGTAAAAATGAAGAGATAAAGAGACGTATGAAATTAGGGTGGAGTGCATTTGGACGGATGAATGCTGTTTTTAAATCAAAAATGCCACTCTGCCTGAAGAAAAGGATCTTTGATCAATGCGTTTTGCCAGTGATGACGTATGGATGTGAAACTTGGACACTGAACGCCAAGATGCAAAATAAAATCCAATGCACTCAAAGAAGTATGGAACGCTGTATGCTTGGCATAACGAGGAAAGACAGGAAGCGGAACACGTGGGTGAGAAATATGACAAGGGTAGTGGACATAGTGGATAGAGTGAAGAGATTGAAATGGCAATGGGCGGGTCACGTAGCTAGGAGGATGGACGAAAGGTGGACAAAAGAAGTGCTTGAATGGTACCCGAGAGAAGGCAAAAGAGTAAAAGGAAGACCGCAAGGAAGATGGGTGAACGAAATTAGGAAAATGTGCGGAATGAGATGGATGAGTGTTGCGCAAAACAGAGACGAGTGGAAGCGTGTTGGAGAGGCCTTCATCCAGCAGTGGATGGCGAATGGCTGTAAATGATGATGATGATGATGATATATATATATATATATATATATATATATATATATGTATATATGTCCATATTTCCTCGATTTTAAACATTACTTTTATTTTTAAATTACAAGATATTTATTGGTAATTTAGTACATACATACATCCACACATATATGAATAAATGGTTTGCGATCTGTTACATTCCTGAACTTGAACGCAGAACAGCAATTGTAAAAACAAAGAAACAAAGAAATTACTAATGTACATAACTCCCGTGGCAGAGAATTTCTGAAGGCGAATGATAAATATAGTTTCATAAATTTAGCATAACTGATCTGTAATTTAAAAATTAATTGTAAAATATTTATGCAACTGTTCAACACATGTGCTACTTTTGTTTGTGGCTTGTGGTATGTACATACATACATATATATAATGACTGCGTATCATTTGATATAATTTGACGTAGGTGGTTGAGTACAGGTACAGTAAAGATGAAACGAGTGCGATAATATTTTCCCGAGTCTGCACTATAAGAGTTAACTGTCAAATTGAGAGATAACCGTTGCGGTTAAATATGACCTCTCCCGGTGGCAAACGCCAACGCTTTTTTATCTCAAAACAAAACATTATCCATTTGTTTCGCACACAAGTGGAGACATACCCACTTTTTGTGTAAACATTGGGATATTTATTAAGAACATATACATAAAAACAGATCATGTTATGTACATATGTATATATGAGAATCATTTCAAGGCGATCCAGACAGGGCGTAGTTTTACTAAATTCATACATACATATATTTACATATATATGCAGGTGTATATATATATATATATATATATATATATATATATATATATATATATATATATATATATATATATATATATATATATATATATATGTATATGTATACATATATATCTACTTGTTTTGAGTGATCTCTGAATTGACCATAATTTTTTTTGTACCAAATTGATTATTTCAATTTTCATACTACATGGATATATTGAATTGAAATTATAACCATCCAATTTAAAATACATGTATGTATTTAGTACAAATTTGTATCGAACATATAAAGAAAACAAATATTTCATTTGATGCTTTTATAAAATGTATTTGATGCTTTTATTAAAATGCATTCATGTGGTTGAAGTAAGAAAATATTTTCAATAGATCACAGCTCTTTTATTTGAGAAAAAAATTAATATAAACACAAATCAATGGATAAGGAAACGATCAAATTTAGCATGTGTGTCAATTCCGTTATCAAGCTTAAACGAGACGAGTTCTGGCTTCGACATGAGCAGCAAAGTGAGCAGCTTTAGCTGCAATTACTTCTGGAGTTTCCAAAAGTCCTCCCGAGACGATAGCTGGAATTGGAGTTGCTACATGTGCGGGAGCTATATTAGCTACAACTGAAGTTGGTCCAACTGGCAAATTGGTTGCAGCAGTTCTGAATCCAAGGGAATCAGCAGTATATTGAACATTTTGAACTAATCCATTGGCATCGATATACGAGTATCCTCCGTTGACAGTTCCATCTACTGAGCGGGATTCAGCTTTAGCTGAGAGTCCATCGTTGTATCCATAGCTGTACTGTCCAAGAGTATCTTGGGTCTGGTACTGGCTGGAGATTATCGGAGCGTAAGCTGCATATCCTACTGCAACCGGAAAAGCGGCAACAGAACGGCGTTTACGAAGGAGTTGTACTCCAGAGCGAGCAGCAACATGTGCTTGGAAATGGGAGATTTTGGCAGCTACTACCTCAGGAGTTTCTTGCGGTACTGAAGTAGAAACTATAGCTACTGGTGCTCCAACTACAGGAGCACTAGCAACAACGGCCAATGGTGCAGATGGTCCTTGGGGCAAGTTAGTAGCTGCGACTCTGAAACCGTTGACAGGGTCGCTAACATAGCTGACCGATTGTACCAAATTGTTGGCATCGATGTAAGAATATCCTCCCTGGGTGATACCATCGGCAGTTCTCAGTTCTTGTTTGGCTGATGGTCCTCCTGAGTAACCATAGGCATATTGGCCGAAGGGATCCTGCGAGTGATATTGTGATATAGCCGGAGTCAGAGCAATCACGGATGCTTGGCTTACCGACACGAAGCAGCAAAGAGCGATCTGTAAAAAAATTAAACCAAATGTTAACAACTTTGTACTACCGCAACCGGTTCTTTTTGGCGGTATCTTGTTGAGATCTGATCGCGAAGGGTGTATTTTGAGATACGACAAGGTCGTCCAGCTCTTGACGATCTTTAAAAAAATTACAGATGGACTATATTACTGTCTCATTCGGTGTCTTCGGTGGGTATAGTAAAATAAACAAAACCTCCCACAAGCTTTCATTATAATTGTTAAACAGGCATTTGAATACCTGTAGAATGCGCTCGGCATTACCGTATCTATATTTAGTCGAGCGTGAATCGTTTCGAGTATAACAATTGACCCTAAATCAAACGGTTATCAAGCCCTTGAATAAATTGCCTGGCTATAATTAATATTACTGGTTTGCGTAAACCATTTATTTCATAGACTACAAATAGTATTTGATAAGTAGGGTTGCCCTTAGTCGTATCCGGGCTCCGGGTTTGAGTGTTATTTCTCCAGGTGTGTAATAATCTCTCACAAAATTAATAAGTGTATATTATAAATTCACAGCTTGTATGCAAAGCGTATAAAGAACTAAATTGTAGTTCTGTGGCGCATATCTTGTGTCCGAAATGTTTGGCGATGTACAAAAAATTTTTACTAAAACGAAGAAGGTATAAATACATAAAGGCTATTGATTACTTGGTAAAATTTTATAATTTTGAAAACAGGCCATTCAAACATTTTTCAATTATTAATATTAAGAACGAAAATTTGAAATACCAAAATTTCTTAGATACTGCAAAATACGTAAATGTATAATTAGATGATGATAAATTGTATGATGATATCTGCCTTCTTAAGAATATAATTTCTTCCATCAATCCGCTCGATTTGCCTGCCGATAAAAATATTTTCCTCGAATTTTTTCACCGAACATTATTATTTTATACAATTTCGATATGTGATATTTTATAAAAAATAATTAATATGAATAAAATATAAAAAAATATATTTTCTATCATAACATTCCGTGGAGACCTGGATCCGAGGTGGCAAGCCTATTGGTAAGTTATAATTATTTATATGTACATACTTCAAATTTACTAACACATGAGAGGAAGAATTTAGATTTTTTAATTATTCCAAAAACCATAACTATAATAATATCAAGGTATATGAGTAATAAAAATGATACAATAGAAAAGTAGTAAAGTTGATCCAACATAAAGTTTTGGATGTACGAAGTTTACTAGAAATACTACTTAATGGAAGACGTGTCCGGATTAATAGTCACATTCTTAATTGATCAAAATGTAACATTTTATAGTATGCCCTGCCTTTTATAATATGTACATATATGTGTATGTTCATAGATGACTAGGTTTTCCGGCTTGTGGTTAGTCCATGGTACCGCATTACAGTTAACTTGAACCGAGTGAGCTATGAATGGGATTGATTGATTAGGCAAATCCTAGGATTCGTATACTCACGAAAGCCTTCATGTTGTTGGATTTTGGGTAAAACTGGTTGTGTGGAGACGAGCCTGTCTGTCAACCTCCTGTGAACCGGGCAGGACTGTTGTCACAGCAAACTGTGAAATGTTGACTTTGAGGCGGGTGCTTTTATACGCACGTGACAGACGTGTCCTGCCGCGAACTGAACTTATTCACTTCGATCAGTCACTCGAATACACCCAACACACCACTTATTTATGCTCCATTTATGTATATATCCTGAAATATTCTTTATTCAGATAAAATGGAATTAATTAAAAACATCTTGGGTTATTGTAATCACACTCACAAATGCTTAGTGCACAACATTGTATGTATGTACATATGTATAGTAGATTTATTCAGTAATACTTTCGTCAATTTCTAATGGGTGCGATTTTACTGTACATTGAGAAATATATTTTGTATGTGCCTATATTAAAAAAAATGTTTGTGCATTAAAATTTTGCATTATTTTCGGTATTGTGCATCGAATAAAATATTTTGGGATTATTTTATTTTATTTATTTTACAAAATCAATTAATCAAGCACACTCGTCTAACAGATTGCTCCAAAGCGACGAGTGTGCTAAAAAGATTAAGAAGTACAAAAGGAAAAAATACAAGTTAAATAAACAAATTATACATACATATATACAATATACAAATTAAATAAGGAAAGGATAAGTAAATAAAACATGAAATCATAATAAAATCATAATTAAAAACACTAACTCAACGTTTCTAAATGGTCGCGACCTCCATAACTTAGGAAGTGGTGCAGAGAATGAAGAGAGACGTGACAAATGTCAATGGCACCATCCAGTGAATTTAAGAAACGGGGGCCGCGAGGAATGGGAGAATAACTAAATGCCACAGTTCTAGCCAAAGGAGTGTGAAAAAGGGGACGATGGCGGGTCCATATCACACTCTCTGGAGCATGAAGGCCCAACTCAGCCAGGATAGACGGACAGGAGATACAGCCTCTAAATATGGAAAACAAGAACTTGATGAGGGCAACACTCCTCCTGTGGTCAAGAGAAGTGTAGCCGACCATACCCATGACGAATATAAAGTGACCATTAAAAAATATAAAAAGATTATTTCAATAATCAAAGCAAAGTTTCTAATGCAATCTGTATCCGTATATTACACAATTTTTTACTTTATCTATGTACGTAGTAACAATAGATGAAGTTTTGTGATCATGCGAAAATTCGAACTCAAGATTTTGACTGATTCGAACTCAGAATCGATCACTGATCACGTTTTCATGATCTAGAAAAAAATGTGTGTGTGTGTGTGTATTTTGGGGATTTTTTGAACACCGTTAGTCCTATCGAATTGAAACTTAGTATCGGTTACTGAAATTGTTATCGACACGACGTTTTTTCAAACTTTAAGGGAGACCAGAAATGGTACCTCCCCTTATAGAATTCAACTATCTCCCAAACCGCTAACTGAATCGGACTGAATTTTTTTTACATATAATAGAAATTATAAATTTTATAACCCAATATTTTTTGAATATTTTTATCTAAACCGGAAGTAGTACTTTTAAGGCAGAGAATCGAGGTTTTTTTTATCTTTTTCTCAGAAACCTTTTGGTTTATTGAACTGAAATTTCATATCTAGAAGTATAAGCGTAATAACAAGTTATGTATAAAATTTGGTAAGCATCCCTCAAACGAAAGTGGCAGTTTACTCTTGTTCGATTTTTCTTCCACTATTTTTTTCGACCCCTTAAACATGTGTGCTCGTCACGAAAGAAATCATTAAATTTTATAAACCGAGAGTGGGATTTTTTCCTCTTAGAAAGGTCAAAAATGTTGTGCCCGCTATTCTGCCCACACCCCTGAACGGATCAAGCTGAAAATGTATATTTGTATTTTTTATGTACTAACTTCCATACATTTGCGCTCAATTTGTATCGAAAATGCAGTCTAGCTATTAATATTTCATGATGCTGCCGGTATGTGTGAATGTGAAATTCTATATTGTACGGTTCAATATAGAATTTTGTTTTTTGACTTTCTTATATTCCTCAAATACATAGATAAAGTCATGGGTTGGTCACACCCAAATTTTTGTAATGTACAGAAACTTTTTTTAACACATTTATTTTATAAAATGGACATTTAAATTGTTCCCGTTTCTAATTTAGCATTTGATATGAATACAAACATCTACATAAATGCATTATGGTAGATATTCTATCTAAAAAGAAGCTTGCTATTGCAAGTATACTTTATAATAATTATATATGTACTTTAATAAGCCCTGTCTTATTTTAATACAATTTTATTTCGGTTAAAATTTTTTTTCTCTAGGAAAAATCTAATAGTAATCAATTTTTGACTACTACTACTGCCGAATTGATTTATTTGACATTTTGTATATTGATTCTATTACAGTTTTAGTTAAACCTCTCCACCTCCAAGTCATTAAACTGTCACGAGAATTAACAGAAATCATGTTGGATTAGTTGTGTATGTTTACTTGGTTACCATATTAATCAACACTAGGTACTTGCATTGTAAGTAAATTTATTTTTCCTATAGTTGAGAGAACGACCGTGTTTTATACGGTTTGTTTTGTAGTAATGATATTAATAATATTATCCGGCAACATAGCTCAGTAGCTAGCGTGTAATGCTTTCAAATGAGGGTTCAATCTCTGGCGCGGTGTTGCAGGCCAGACCTTGGATATATGTGACTCCAGGTTGATCGTTCCGTAGGGACGAATTGAATTTCATATACACATATACATACATACGTGCATACATATATTTGTTTTAATTTTTCTTAGATTAAGATAATACATATTGTAAAATCTTATATGTGAATTAAATTTGTAAAACAATCATTTTGTAATGAGTTTACTGCAACATATGTATGTATGCCAAGTAGTTTGAAGGAAGTCTTGTTGAAAAAAATTCACAGCAAACATCAAGCGTGCTATTCAAAACTTAATTAGCAATTCAATGTAGTTGAAATTGTGTATGAAAGTTTTTAGTATCACAATTCGTTCAAATTTTTATTAAAATGTGTACAATACTTTAATTCCTTTATAAAGAAAACGTAATCTTTAGTCAAATTCGTTACTTTATCATTTGAGTTATTTGTTTTATTTTATTTCATTAAGTAAGGTTTGATTAATTAAAACTGTAATCAAGATATAATTAAAATATTTTGAATTTCAATTATTTATACACATTATAGAACGGTCGGTGTGTTTGTATTTAACTTTAAATTGGTTAACATTTTTGAAATATTTTTTCAGATCGTTAACGACTCGTATTGCATCTTTTCTCATTATTTTAATAAATCAGCATATGTGAGGTAAAAAAAAAGCACCTTTTTAAAGGTCAATTATATGTTGTTCTTACAAAAAGAGCCTTCTGCATACGGATCACGTGCCATACAAGAACAAAAAGAAAAAAATTAAAGGTTGTTTTCATCGCTTCTACAACTGCCCTTAGCTGACACAAAGGAGACCAATTTTGCTCTTGGCGTATTCATTTTTCATTTTACCGCTCGTTAATTTATCAGACCGGTCATTGATATTGAAGTAAATGCCGGCAGATCAGAGCAGTATTCGACGCAACGACCTTCCATTAGTACACAATTTATTTATTGACCATTTCGTTTTTCAAACGATTTATTATGCCGACAGTGTTTAAAATACGAAGAAACTCAAGTATGTACCAACCTAAATATGGTTACACGACAATTGGTGCAAGTCCAAAATGTTCAACGACAAAATGTACCCGAAAATTAGTGCACTGACAAAATGTACCCGCGACAAAATGTACCCGCGACAAAATGTACCCGCGACAAAATGTACCCGCGACAAAATGTACCCGCGACAAAATGTTTAAGCGACAAAATGTTCAAAAATGTTCAAAATGTTCAACCGTATCCAATATTTACGTATTTAAATTGAAAAAAAAAACTTTCCGAGCGTATGAACTCCAGATTACATTGCATTAGTTTATATGGCAGGGCTTCTCAACCGTCTCCAAAATTTTCTTTATTTCAAATGAATAATTTACTTTTTATCGTACACATCGCGGGCGTTATTAAATTAGTATAAATGACAGGGGTTCTCAACCGTATCCAATATTTACGTATTTAAATTGAAAAAAAAAACTTTCCGAGCGTATGAACTCCAGATTACATTGCATTAGTTTATATGGCAGGGCTTCTCAACCGTCTCCAAAATTTTCTTTATTTCAAATGAATAATTTACTTTTTATCGTACACATCGCGGGCGTTATTAAATTAGTATAAATGACAGGGGTTCTCAACCGTATCCAATATTTACGTATTTAAATTGAAAAAAAAAACTTTCCGAGCGTATGAACTCCAGATTACATTGCATTAGTTTATATGGCAGGGCTTCTCAACCGTAATATAAAATCTTATAATGAAAATAAATAAATAAAAGCCAAAATTACAAATCTTTTCTTCGTATGAAATAAGTTGTATTCAGTTGAAAACAAAACAAAAATCATTTAAACATAATATGAGCATACAAAATAGATAAAGAAAAAAGATCATTATTTGACATGTATTTTTAAAATCATTTTTAAATTTATTACTTAATTTTGTAATAATATTTATTTTAATAAATAAACAATATTCAATTAAAATAATACATCATTAATTGTAAGATTAAAAGTGATCTGCTCTCAAATAATGGAATCATCATAGTTCGAACTGTTGAAATGCACATGTCATTAAATTTAAAACATTAAAACACAAAATTTATCAATTTTCAGATTAAAACAATAATTGTTAAATTTAAAATTTAAAATACCTAACATCAGTGACAAATTTAGTTATAATATAATTGCTTATCAATAGCTACCGCTGCATAAAAAATATTGATGTCATTTAAAAAATTTGAGTATATTATGACTTAATTTATACA
The DNA here is from genome assembly GCF_051622035.1 of Arctopsyche grandis. Classification (NCBI taxonomy): domain Eukaryota; kingdom Metazoa; phylum Arthropoda; class Insecta; order Trichoptera; family Hydropsychidae; genus Arctopsyche; species Arctopsyche grandis. The sequence goes on from NC_135357.1 coordinate 18,196,711, forward strand.
TTCATAAATAATAAGAAATAAATAAGCAAAAAGTTGTGCATTTGATGGAATATCGATAATAAGAGGAAGCTTTTATAAAAAAAAGATACAAAAAATGTACTAAAAGGAAATAAAAATATTGTATATAATATTAAAAAATCCATAATTAGTAAGATTAAAAAATGGTATGACAGTATTTAAATAATGTAGATACATACATACATATGTACATTAAAAGGAATTTAATATTTTTCATATTAAATAAGTTTAGTTTAGTTTTAAAATACAAGGATTTAAAATTAATAACTAAATATAATATACATAAGTATGTGACTAGATATATAAACTAGAACCCTGTTCGCCCTTGACTTGACTGCTGCGAGAAAAATATCCTGTGTACGCACCTGAAAATGAATGTTATATATTATTTTATATACAAAATTTTAACGAAATAATATTTTAGAATAAAAACTAACGAGTGTTAGAACGAGATTCTGCTCACAATATTTGGAATACAAAATTTTATGTGAAATTTTAGTCAAAATATTTTTTAATTGTACTCGAAAAACAATGTTTATATCAATCAAAGTGCCAGGGTGGCGATTTGATTTAAAAGTTATATTATTAAAATTTCTAGTCATAACAATAAAACAATAACAACAAAATATTTCTTAACAATAACAATAAAACTTGACTCTTTGTTGTTTTCGAGAAAGTTACAACCAACAGCCGCAATATTTCCGGGTAAGTTTAAGAAATAAATACTCATTTGAAACGACATATGCCATTCATAAATAAACAGACAAAGCTGTTTTTTGCGTAAAGGGCTGTAGTGCACACAATATTGACTGTGACTAATTACTACTTTTTATGTACGTACGTATCTTAGGGTTGCCATAATTGTCGGACCACCGAAGGGGACTTCCCCCCCCCAAAAAAAAAAACACTCATAGCTTTCATAGCTTTATACACTCGAAATTCATAGCTTTGTTATAAAAAATTGTGCAATCTTTTAAAACAATGCATCTGTACCAAATCTAAAATCAAACAATATAGATTAATAGGCGATTAAATTTAATAAAACCAAATAGAACCTTACCTTAACATTTTAATTCATACGTTCTTCTCTCGCCTTTACTCTTCTTTGAATTGGGCGACTTCATGTTTTCGTTTTTTGGAGCAGCTCTTTTTCCCCTTTTATATAATTATATAGTTCAATGCACGACATTTTATAATACATACACTTTTTTATAACACGCTTTTCACTGTGTCAATATAATGCGAATTGCGCTCATCTGTTCAGTGAGCTTTATGTAATTAATGAGAACACACGTTCAACATAGGCATTTTGCGGTGGGATGGTGAACAAGTATTGTTAACTTGATAACCTTATTAGAACTTTATAATACCAGAGAAATTATAAATTTATTACATAGATATATGTATATTTTTCTATAATAAATGTGATCGAGCTTATCAACTGTGAATAGCTAAAAATTATTATTCTAATGCTACAAACCGAAGTTGAAGAGGACATTGAAGAGATTTCGAACCCACCATTTGCCTATTGTCCTAGGGTTTTACGCAAAGAAAAAAATGCATTCAATAGCCTCTAACATGAGGGTAGTAAAATTTTATAACCCATTTGTCTTTTTACATATTTTCGTCCATTTGTGTAGACAATTCATCTGTCAATCATAGAACTAATTTCAAAATATATTATTGTTTTGCCATCTCTATTCAACGCGCGTGATTTTTTTTACATTTACATTTTAATTGCATTTTACATCAATCGTGTGTCTTTTACATGTCAAAATGAAATTTTGTATGCAACTCTTACGCATAATAGTTAGTTGTAAATGATGCAATATTAATGTGAAACATAAAGGAGGTATGTAAAAATAATTTTAGCTGGGGATTAAGGAACCTGTTGCCCAAAAAAAAAAGGTTGACTATTGTAAATTTCTAATGTCTGCCTTTTTTACATACCTCCTTTTTTCTCCAATACAATGTCCGATTCATACATTTGTTTTTTGTTAAACACTAAGTAAAATCTCTCCATCATAAATCCTAATAGTCGTAATTCGAGACTTGATTGTAAAATAATACATTAAATTTATCTAAATTAATATTTGATATTCTTGCCTTATAATTGTATAATGAAATATTAAGTTTAAAAAAAACTTTCATTTTACATATAGCTTGCGAATGTACACTAGAAGACTTATTTGCAGAAGAAATAAAATAATTGCATTTTTAAACAAAATTTTGGAAAAAACTTATGTGAATTTGATTTAGAGACGCCGTAAAGGTCACATTCAATGTTAAAACTCGAAGTACACGTGACCGCTGGCTGGGAACTGTTTTATCAAAATAAAACGTGGCGATCAACGTTTATTTATTTATATATTATCTTAGCTATCAAGCTAATTTTAAAATTACTTAACTCTAAAATTTATAATTATCTTATATGTACTGTCCCTCACAGAGGTCTTCGGTGTTAAACTAATTCAATGACATACGCTTAAAAACTAAATTATTCATTTGAAATAAAGAAAATTTTGGAGACGGTTGAGAAGCCCTGCCATATAAACTAATGCAATGTAATCTGCAGTTCATACGCTCGGAATGTTTTTTTTTTCAATTTAAATACGTAAATATTGGATACGGTTGAGAACCCCTGTCATTTATACTAATTTAATAACGCCCGCGATGTGTACGATAAAAAGTAAATTATTCATTTGAAATAAAGAAAATTTTGGAGACGGTTGAGAAGCCCTGCCATATAAACTAATGCAATGTAATCTGCAGTTCATAAGCTCGGAAAGTTTTTTTTTTCAATTTAAATACGTAAATATTGGATACGGTTGAGAACCCCTGTCATTTATACTAATTTAATAACGCCCGCGATGTGTACGATAAAAAGTAAATTATTCATTTGAAATAAAGAAAATTTTGGAGACGGTTGAGAAGCCCTGCCATATAAACTAATGCAATGTAATCTGCAGTTCATACGCTCGGAAAGTTTTTTTTTTCAATTTAAATACGTAAATATTGGATACGGTTGAGAACCCCTGTCATTTATACTAATTTAATAACGCCCGCGATGTGTACGATAAAAAGTAAATTATTCATTTGAAATAAAGAAAATTTTGGAGACGGTTGAGAAGCCCTGCCATATAAACTAATGCAATGTAATCTGCAGTTCATACGCTCGGAAAGTTTTTTTTTTCAATTAAAATACGTAAATATTGGATACGGTTGAGAACCCCTGTCATTTATACTAATTTAATAACGCCCGCGATGTGTACGATAAAAAGTAAATTATTCATTTGAAATAAAGAAAATTTTGGAGACGGTTGAGAAGCCCTGCCATATAAACTAATGCAATGTAATCTGCAGTTCATACGCTCGGAAAGTTTTTTTTTTCAATTTAAATACGTAAATATTGGATACGGTTGAGAACCCCTGTCATTTATACTAATTTAATAACGCCCGCGATGTGTACGATAAAAAGTAAATTATTCATTTGAAATAAAGAAAATTTTGGAGACGGTTGAGAAGCCCTGCCATATAAACTAATGCAATGTAATCTGCAGTTCATACGCTCGGAAAGTTTTTTTTTTCAATTAAAATACGTAAATATTGGATACGGTTGAGAACCCCTGTCATTTATACTAATTTAATAACGCCCGCGATGTGTACGATAAAAAGTAAATTATTCATTTGAAATAAAGAAAATTTTGGAGACGGTTGAGAAGCCCTGCCATATAAACTAATGCAATGTAATCTGCAGTTCATACGCTCGGAAAGTTTTTTTTTTCAATTTAAATACGTAAATATTGGATACGGTTGAGAACCCCTGACATTTATACTAATTCAATGACATCTTAAAATGATATTCAATGAGTCACAATGACATTCGCTTAAAATGTAATTGTTCAATTTAAATAAGTATATGTTGGTACGGTTGAGAACACCTTTAATTTATAATAATTTAATAACATCCGCGATCTATACGATAAAAAGTACCATATACATCGATAAATATAATACAATAAAAAGTTACTTTTGCCATTAAAATAGGATAATTTAGGATTTTTGAACATTTTGAACATTTTTGAACATTTTGTCGCGGGTACATTTTGTCGCGGGTACATTTTGTCAGTGCACTAATTTTCGGGTACATTTTGTCGTTGAACATTTTGGCCTTGCACCAATTGTCGCGTCCCCCCTAAATATATCTTATATTACAATACCTGTGCATGACTATGAGTATTATATAGGTATACAAAACCTTTAACGATTTGGCTATAATACATTAAATTTCCTTTATTAATATCGCAATAGTTCACCAATTAAGCATCTGTCAAAATTTTTGAACTCAAAACCCAATTGATCTCGAAAAAAATATAAAACATCTAGTGCTGTCGACAAAATCTGGAATATCAAATCCAAATTATTTTTTTCTTCAGTACAAAAAGTTTCAATTAAAAACGTAAAGGAGGTTTGTAAAAAGTAATTTATTGAACCTTTTACTTTACATTCTTGTGTTCTAAATATATATTTATATAGCAATTTAGACGAAAATAAATTATGTATTTTAACATTTAAACAAAATTGTATATTATTGCATCATATTACTTTGTAATTTACTATTTTAATATATCCTGATTCAAAACTAGTTTTTCGAATATAAAATTCAACGTCTAGCTTTTACGTGCAATGACAACAGATAATAGACATTTATCAATCATTGTCGTTGTACAGTTTTAATTTGAAAATTATGCTGACAGTTTTTATGCTGATGTTATTGATTCATTTCACAACTTAAAAATTTTCATATGTCAATATTTATATGTTATTCTCGATAAATAAAATATCGAATGAACCATTTTTCAAATGTGTATACATATTATGTACTGAATTAATTTCGTCTTGGAAATATTTCGATTCTTTAAATTAAGTTTTCTTTCTTTTTTCATTTCATGTAAAATTTTTCATTCGTATTTTTCTTTAAAATTGAAAAATTTCACTCTGTGAGGCTTCAAAATTTAGTGAATATTGCGAAAAGTGTATGTACATACATATGTATGTAATGCAGTCACATATCTCCAAATTGGAAATTTCTCAGAAGATACAGAATTTTATTGCCAGGTACACATTTTTCTGTACGCCAAAAATCCGATCTACATACATATTAATATAATATACCAGACAAGAACCTACATGTGTCTATTTTTACCTATTCGCATTATTTTTTAGTTAGCATTAAGGTTTCTGACCCGGGTCGACCCGGAACAGAAATTCCCGGGAATTTACGAAATTGTTGTCCCGTGTCCCGGGAATTCTTATCTTTAATCCCGGGAATTGGATTTAAAAAAATCTTGAAAACATACAACATTTTCACGACTGCACGAAGGGAAATAATAAATAAAATACACAAAAGAATCGTAAAATATTCTCAAAAATTAAAATCGAAGAAAGAAAAAGCCTAAAACTGATTTTTTTTAACACAAATGTTAAATAATTCTGATTTTATACTGAACAAAACATTATTTAAATGTTGTAATAAAAGCGAATGTACATATGTATATCCTACGGTGAAACTATTATGAAGCGAGTATATCCTTCTGGTATTGACGATTCCACAATGGAATAAACTCTTTTAGATTCCGATGAAGATTAAACAATTGTGTATTTGACGATTAATGAAGAATTAAATAAAGAGTTATCAAAGACGAATATACAAAATAACGTAAACAAAAATAGCATCGACTTTAAAAATGAAATTAGAATATACATGCTGACGGGAGAAAAAACCGATAATTTAAAATAAGAAGAGGTTAGTAAAAATTGTTTTCGTCCCTTTTAACAATAAAACCAACTTCGACCGAAACTGAAAGTTTTTTCCATTGTTGGAAATTTTTGTACCAAATCTAGAATTAGACTTTCGGATTCTCATTTAAATATTTTAGTATTCTTAAAAAGCTACTTTAAATAAGTTAACTTTTATATTTACATTTTTTTTACATGTGTCCCGGGATCCCGGGAATCCTGGGAACGATCCTGAGCTCCGTCCCGTGTACCGGGAATTGAAAAAGTCCGGGAAATCAGAAACCCTAATTAGCACGCATGGTAATAAAACTAAAACGTTCTAAAATAAAATTATCATACATTATCTATTAAAAAATTAAGTAATGAAATGTTTGATCAAATAAATATGTTATAAAGATCTTACTTTCTTCGATGCCGATAGGTATATAAATAGCAAGTCACTAAAATCTCGATCATGGAACATCTGAAACTCGAATTCTCATAAGTACAATATTTCGCCTGGGTGAATTTCGATTGATGAGGTTTTGGGTGCCAGATGTTCCGTGATCGAGATGTTAGTGAGGTGTGCGAGATCACTTTTTGCGGAATAATCACCGAACCAATTTTTGGCCACTGGGATATTAAAATAATAAAAAAAATAAGAACATTACTCAATGGTGCTGCTATACTCTATTAGCTGATTGCAATATATTAAACTACTGTCAATTATCGTAAATGCATAATATTATTTTAATCCAAATGTTCGACGACTATCGCACGACCAATAGCTATAAATTTCTCCTATATGTATGTATGTGTATTAGAATAAATTAAATTGCGAAAAAAATATCTCTATCGAATATATTAGTTAGCATAAATATATTTTTAAAACATGTCTAATTATTAATATGAATTTACGGCTTAAAATTCCATTTGAAATCTCTTTTTCTCGTTTGACAGTTGATCTGATGCCATGGTCGTTTATATCGCTGTTACGGCATGTCTTGAATGCACGCCGTGCTTTGACGCTTGCAGATTTTGCCGGGTTTATTCTCGAGTTGTGAAATACTTCAAAAATGTAAGTGTAATTACATTAAATGTTTTATAAAGTGTTCACATCTTATTTTGAAAATGAGCATACCATCATACTTGATAGTAAACAATGTGCATATGAAACTTCATAGTCACCAGAACGTTTCGCCATTCAATTGATATTTTATTATATTACATGTAAATAAAATTATTCTTTCAATATAGCTGTATATTAATATAACACTAGCCTGATTGATTTTTGTAGTAAATATTGTTTTGTAGATAATTCATCGAATTTGAAATGTACATAACCTCAATCCTATACGATGTCATACGTCGCTTGTTAATAGCTTGATAAACAAACGATATATTGAATCTAATTACAATTTCAGGGCCACCACTACAGTTAAACCCCGTTCTGAAATGACCTTGGAGGAGTTGGCCAAAATCGAAGAGGAAGAATTTAGCACAGGTCCACTCTCCGTCCTCACTCAATCAGTCAAAAACAATACCCAAGTACTTATAAATTGCAGAAATAACAAAAAGTTGTTGGGTCGAGTTCGTGCATTCGATCGCCATTGCAATATGGTTTTAGAAAATGTCAAAGAAATGTGGACAGAAATGCCGAGAACTGGCAAAGGCAAAAAGGTAAATTTGATGTTTTATATAAATCGTATAAAACTGTTTCAATTTTATTTGCTATTCCTACTATTTATTTATTTTTTATTAATGTTTCAGACGAAAGCTGTAAACAAAGATAGATTCATATCGAAAATGTTCCTGCGGGGTGATTCAGTTATATTGGTCTTGAGAAATCCTTTGGCTACTGCTGCTGGAAAGTGAATGAATTTCGTCCTAATTATAAGGAGTACTTTAAATATTATTAAGATTTGTTTCATGATATTCGTAATACAATGTCTATACTAAGACGAAATGTCTTAATGAAAACTTTTTGTATTATATTATAGTATGCATCAATAAAGTGTGATTTTGTACATTTGAATATTTACATTTCCGATTCCTAATACACAGACCCGCCAAGAGAAAATCCAGGCCCTGATGTAATATCGTAACTATGGACTCACCCAATTTTTTTTTCATTACACATGACGTAAGATAATTTTATTTGTTTTCAAATAGTGGAAAACTAAGTTTCTAAATTATTAATTTTAGTATAATAATTCGACATAGTTAAGATTTTATGAAATATGACCCGGGGCCTGGGCCTTGGTTATTAGCATTAGCTGGTACCCCCCTCGCATCAGGCCTACGTGCAGTAATCTCATTTTATCCATTTTTTTATCGAGTCGAATAATAATCAATGCTAAAATTAGCATTAAAATCATTAACCCTTTGAATGCTGACCAACGCCGATCAGCGTTTTGCCAACGAGCGCATCAGCCTGAAATACGCCTATCGACATGGTTTTTTTGAGTATGTAAAAAATAAAAATAAAATATTACGCGCTAAGCCTTTCCAGGTAGCATTTAACATGGGTCTTGTAATTCGTGTCAATGTTTAAAAAGACTGGTTGACACCGGAATTTCTGAATTTATTGTTGCAAGATATATTAGAGAGTCTAAAGACCTTTACAAAACAAGAAATCCTCTGCGATATTTATCTAGGGTTTTTATACCCGCTTTCTATTGGATTTCTAAATAATTCTAGTTGAAAATGCTGGCGAAATTTTCAGCGTGGTGGGCTTTCAAGAGAAAAGACGTCAGCACTCAAAGGGTTAAAGTTCTCCAAACACTATTTTACTTCTAATTTCATTAAATTTAAAACCCTATTATGCCACGTGTTAAAGCCCTGCTATTAGGGTTGTCACCTCAGACTCGGGTCTCACCCAGAAATTATGAAAACAAGTTTATTATATAATTATATTTTATTCATATAAATTATTATTAGTAAAAAAAATCACATTTCGAAATTATGTAAAATAATAACAGGTAAACAAGAAGAAAAATATGCAACCTACGTATATCAATTCTCATATAATAAATTTATTTATTTCTGGTTTTTTTAGATATGCATAAATTCTCGACAACTCAACGAAATTGAGTTTAGTGCATAATTCTGATTTCACCAACTCAACCGGCATTATATTGCGGTTGTACGTCCATGAATTTCCCATAGTGGAAATAATCCTTTCCACGAATGCAATACTTAGTGGTATCGATAGAATGCTACCACAAGTTTTGGTAGTTCGGTGAAAACATTAGAGGAATATGTTACTATAAATTTTTATTGGCTGGATTTACAACACATGGAGAAAGATCACTCAAACCCACAGCCCGGATGTGATTAGCTGATACCCAGAGACTCTGGGTCAAAACTGTACTAGTGACAATCCTACCTATTACTAAGCCCATAGATCGACCTGCATACGGATGTCTCCCACTCTTGAGGAAATCAAGATTGAGGATAGACTCCACAATCTGCCTGAGCGCATTCTCGTGTTCTTCGAGGGAAGAGGAGAGCCCGGAAAAGCTGATTGCGGTCGGTAGTGTGGAGGGAAGAAGAGGAAGAGGTAGATCTCCAACACGCTAAACCAACTTCTATGACATTCCTTTGTGTAGCCAAATCTAGAAATGGACATAGGCAGAAAACTTCTCCATGATCACAATCCTTAGGAATGAGGCACATGACTACTAGATATTACTAAAGCAAAGAACTTAAAATGGTTTATTGAATATTAATAAGTATCGATAATCAACACATCTGAAAAAATTAGAGCATCGTGAACAGTCATGTCAATATCGAGGAGTTGATAACTAAGAATAGGCAACAATTTTTTTCAACACATGAATAGCGAAATAAAATATTAATATTTTATCGAATTAACTTTCAATGCTAAAACTAATCAGTACTTAAATAAAACTTCACTGTTTATGATAACGAGGACTACTGAATACAATTCCAAGTAGAGTCTGTTTCTCTTGCAACAATATTTGGTTTATAAGTGAATCATAATTTCCCTTATATATATCATCTCTACTGGAATTAAAGTACGACAAGATCTGAATAAAACCCATTTTAATGTATGTATATATTTTTGAAGGAATAATTAAAAAGCGGAAGTAAAATTCTTAAATTTATTTTTATTAATTTAATACATTCAATATCTACATCATGAATAATATATACACACATATATATATATATATATATATATATATATATATATATATATATATATATATATATATATATATATATATATATATGTGTGTATGTATTATTTAAATTATACTGAAACTTTATAAAAGAATCACAATTCAATTGAGCTTACGAACAGGTAACATTAATATTATATCTAGGTACTTAATATAAATATTTACATTTAACATCTGAGATGCATTCATTACATTATAAATTTGATCATATTATAATATGTATCGTACATAAAACAGTTATAAAAGGCACAAAAGCTTCGTTCCATTCGGAACATTCCAATAAAGCCAAAAGTTGAACAAATGTTCGTAACGTCTCAATAGATAAGTAAAAAAGAGGGCGGTTTATATCTGAATATAATGCAATAAAATGACAAATGCAGTATAAAATAACTACAATTATATTTTTGATTTGCAAAATTTTTTGATTTCAATAAAAAATAAAAAAGTAGCACCAACAAGTGTCGAAAAATATGCTAAATTTTCAACAATAAGTTTCATTCCAAAATAAGATATTTCTTTGGTAAATAGTACAGTCAGTGTGTGTCTGTTTGGGTACAATGCGTTATATGCTGGTACCATCTATTTTAATAAATTATTTTAATATTAGATACATGATACAAAATTAGATACATTTTTATGCTATTACCCTGGTTGCAATATTTCCCATGAGAATATCAAAAAAATTTTGAAATGAAAAAAACATTTATATTTCATATGAACCATATATTATGTACATATTTGGTTCTAATGATTGATATACGTTTTACAAAAATATAATAACAATTTTTAAATTTACATACAATTTTCTGAACACTTACACAACATTAAAAAAACATTCAATCATCTCTTAAATAATGAGTATATTACAATATGCATATGTATAATAAACACTATGGATGTTTGGCAAAAAAAGAAAAGAAAAAAAATTAGGAACATGTGCAGCTGTAAGATTTTGAATTACTTTCATTTATGAAAAGTAGATCACAATGTCATATATTAATTATATATGAGAAAAAGTAATAAAAATTAAATTTTCATTAGTAAGTCAATGTTAGACATGCTTTAATTAGTATTTAGGATCGAACATAAATAAAACCTGTAATATTTACAATTAAAACCTACAAATAGAAAATAATAAAATCATCGATTGAGATAAGACGGTAAAACTTCTTTTGGCATTTCAGTCTTAAATTTATGTAACAATTCAGATATTTTAGATAATTTTAATTCATTTGCATATTGTCTAGATATATTTAAAAACCTTTGCCTTCCTTCTATATGAGAATCTAATACACCCCATTCTCTAAATAGTTTAATGCAATTTTTAATGGCATCTATAGATACAGCTTCACCTAAAAAAATATAAATATTAGTTTTATTGTGATACATAACCAAATGCCCTAATTTCGAAATTAAAAATTACCATAATTGCAAGCTCCTGAATCTAACGCATCTTTTAATTCTGACAGAACTTCTCGCGTAAACTTTGATTCCGTTATGTAATCATTTTCTTCTTTTATAAGAATCCTAGGTAGACAGCTTGCTGTCAAACAGTATGCTTCTAACAAAGGTCTTAAAACAGTCTGCATTTGAAGCCTAAAGAATAATAGAACAGATATAATAATTATATGAAGATACCTCGTAAGACATTAAAAAAATATGCATAATGAAGATAGTTTATATTTTAATATAAGTATAATTTAAAAGTTTATACCTATTTCGAACAGATTTTTCATCAAGGCCCAGTTTGTATACAACGCAAACATTTTCTTGGTAATCATCATCGTCATCATCATCTAAGGTTTTAGCATATCGGCGACTCCACATCTGATCCTCTGTTTTCGAATCCTAAAATAATTACACAATAAATTAAATGCTTCTCTTCCCATGAAATATCGAATTAGTTTCATTGGTAAAATTATATTTGATCTTCAATAAGTTTGAAATATTCATTAATCTTTACATGAATTAATCGCAGAATGTCCTTGTATACAAAATTTTCTATTGTCTCGTTCACAACATCATTTAATTTTTGGCACGGTTTGTACAAAATGAATTCTTGGGACATCATTTCACAAAATTGCAATGACAGATCAACCAAATCATCGTGTCTAATTTGAATATCTTTCGCAGCCAATTTTGATGAACTTATCAAAACTTGTAAAGCAGTTGCTGTGAAAAGAAATAAAAGCATGTTTAAATTTAAACAAATTTTCATAACTAATATATTTGTATATATGTAATGTTAACAAACCTACTATACTCTGCAATGCATAAAAAGGCAAAAAACAATTACTGTAATACGAAAGTTCAATTATATTGGGCTGAATTAAAACAGGCTTTATTATAATGTCATCTCCTTCTCTTTCCTTAACAATCAATCCTGGACCCAAAAGATTAACCTGTAAAAATGAGAAACACACTTATTTAAAATGCAATTCAAAAATATTTTATATTCTATTAATAATAAAAACTAACCACATGATTTATAACGTCTACGGGTTCACCAGTAAAACCGACATCTTTGTTATTAAATAACAATTCCGTTGTTAATGACTCTAGTTCTTGTGCTAATACGCTCAATGAACATCCTTTTCTATATTTTGTCAATAAGAGGAAGGCCACAGCGTTTGTTGACATAATGGCAGTAGCATGTGTACAATCTAAAATTTTATGATGGGATATTACATAAATTTATATTAAAATATTGAAGAGCAGCAAATGTATACCATATACAACGTGTCTTGCAATTGCTTCAACGAGTCCTCTCTGTTCTTCAACTGCAACGTCAGTTCCGTACAGACTAGAACAACTTAGACGAGAGCTAAGTCGTCGTTCCATACTTAGTTTTTCTATGGTGATTGATCCATTTCCATCAATATTTTGTTGTTTCAAAGCGAAACGATCACTTGATGGATTTTTCAAAAACGGCGGAGGCGAAAGCTTACTTGGATGTTGTTGAAAAGTTCGAACCAATTCCTTTATGAACAAAATCTTTTTAATTGAAGATAACGTATAATAAAATTATCAATAAAAATATATAATTTTAAAAATACCCTCATAGAAAACGGTTGATTGAAATCAACTCTTATGTTGCCATAATGAGAATTCAAAACTGCCCATATCGATTTAATAGCACCGGTAAATGTCTCCATTTGTTTAGGCATGCCAGTCTGTTCTCTGACAAAATTTCCATCGACCAATTTATCATAATTCATTGAAACTGGTATCAAAAGTGCATCCTCGATGGTACCATCAAGATAAGCATCAATTATCACAGATAAGATTCCACCTAATTAAAATCGATATTATTATGAAAATAATCCTTCAAGCTATGCAAAAATAAAACTAATATAAAAAAAAAATACCTTTTGGCAATAAAGGTTTCCCAGTTCTAGTTCGACCTCCTTCAATGAAAAATTCTATATTATTTTGAGCTCGTAAGCAATGTACGATATAAGTATGTAGAGCAACTCTATACGTAATATCTTTTTCACCACCATTAGTCTCTAATCTTCTCTTAATATAAAACGCTCCAAGGCCACGAAGTAACCATCTATTTTTTATAAAGATTATTAATTAAAACAAAATGAATAACTAAAATAAAAAACATAATTTTCACTATTTTGAACTTACCCAAACAATGGTATTTTTAAATTGTCCCCGGCAGCAACCAGAGGACATCTTATATCATAATTCAACAATATAAATGTTACGAGGATATAATCAAGATGGCTTCGATGAAGTGGAATGAATATCAAAGGAATACCCGAATCTGATGCTTTTTTTAACATTTCTGTTTGAGCAGGTGAAATTGCTACAGATGATACGAAAAACGGCAGTAATTTATACAATGTCCAAGACGTCAACCTAAAATAAAAATCATCATTAAATATCATCAAGTATGGTTTTTAAGCAAGAAAATTAATGAAAAATAAGTCATTCTAACCTCAAAAGAAAGTTTGACATTGTTGATCGCATTTGTTTAACAATTTGATGAGCCCTCCTTTCTTCAGATTTGTGAATTTGAGAATGAGTAAGTTTCTTGACATCATCTTTAGCATCTTTGTTAGTGTTATCCTGTTTAAATAGTCTATCTTGAGTTATCTGTTCTATGGCTTGTTTTACACGCTCGTCCTTAACTACCTGCTCACAAAAAAGAATTTTTATAAACAAACACGAAATTTTCAAGTTTGCAACAGCTTTAAATGTTATGAAATTCACAATACCATTGGAGAGACTTGTTTGTAATCAAACGTTTTTACTCGAATCGCTTGAGCAATGTCGTAAAAGTTTCTTGATATAACTCCTTTACTGTCATAAGTTTTGCCTAAATTAAGTAAATTAACCGCAGTCGATTTTTTCAATGCTTTCTGAGCTATCACATCCTTAAAAAAAGAAAAAAATGGGTTACATGTTTATTTTATCTTTAAGTAGGCATTTCCTAACAAAATAATTCGATAAACTATTTATAAAATCTATCATAATCATTTAAAGCTTTCAAAGAGTAGGATCATTGTACTTTATATGCATGACTTAGATTCAATGCACTAAAAGAGTTAACACGGTGAAAAGAAGCCAAGCATATCTTGGCTAACCACACCAGTTGACTAACAATACCCAAGGACCACTCAAACTTTTAAAACATTGCGAAATATTAACACAATACAAAAACGTTTATTTCAGGTCATTTATAATGCTGCAATAAGTTTCAAAATAAAGAACCCTTATCTAGTGTTTATATAAAAAACACGATCTAAAAAAAAACTCTAAATATTTAGGCATTAGGTATCATTAGTTACAAAGTTCATAATCAATTTTATATTTTGCTATACTTCAATATTTACAAATAGACATACCACACGTATTTATAAACCAGGAAAATGAACGAACAAACAAACAAACGAAAAGATAAAATTGACTGTCACATAAAACTATGTAACATGTTTGAAGGCAAAACATTTTAATATAAATATTTCTCACAGGCGATTAGTTGTGTGTATTCAATTAAAACCGAACGTATTTATATAATTGAGAAGCTTTGGAAAATGAGAATGACATTTTCACTCTTGGATATTTCTTGCACAGAGACAACTGACGTGCGGGATATCTATAAATACAACCAATCTATTAAGAACCATCGGCCCACTCAGTAGAAAAGGGCAAAGGTAAAAGTAATCGAAACAGTGCGAATAAACGAAATACTAGGTATTTGTTCAAACCTACGTATTGATGGTTATCGAAGAAACCTCTCCATGGATATGATGGTCCAGCACTTTGAATACTATGAAACATGTTTATTGAAAATTCACTCAAAGTACAAATCTATATTTATATATACGCGAGTTCAATATAAATGTTGTGTTTTGATCTGCTAAAAGTGGACACGTTAGACAGCAGCCTGTGGCGCACTATCAAATGATCACACCACTTTACGTAACACGATGCAAAATGGCGGTGAAACTGGAAACAATAGTTGCAAATCTGCATAATTTGACAACGATCCCAGCAATCGCGACGAACGAAAGTGAACTGAACGAAAAGCACAGAAATAGAAGTGGACGACGACGTTTTTAGCTCAGATTACGACGATTGACTAAAAATAAAATCAAAAATAAATCGAATCTGCATTTTTTTCATGCATGTTTGCGTCAATGTGTACATATGTACTCTTGCAGCAGCGTTTCAAAACAAATTGTTATTTTTGGATTTTTGAAACTCATTTAAATGGCTGCCACTGACCCGTTTAAGATCAATAGCTAGCTGTGTATTCAACCACACACACTTCAAGATCATACATCGTCCAATCACACCCGAGTCTAATTAATCCGTTGCCGATGGGAAAAAAACAGAAAATATTTTGGAAGCATGTGCGAAAACCGTGAAAGCCTCGCGCGTGACAAGTTGATAAGAAGGTTATCAACAGAAAGCACTTACAAGTATAAACCATAAATTCAGTTTAGCATATTTATATGTATGACAGTGTATGTATATGTAATACAAACAATGAAACTCAAATAATATAAAAAAAATGCCATACATTTATTCACTTATTTATATAAATTCAAATGATTGCTAATTTATCTATTTGTGAGAAATATGTTCGAAATTGAGATACATACTCGGCTACCAGGAGTGCATCGACCACAAGATAAACCCATAAAAGGCCTTGGAGTGGGTGCGACAACCGTTGCTTTCGTTGGAATTTCTTTGATTTGGTATAAACTATTTTCTCTCAGCTGAAACAATAATAAAAAAAAAACTGCACATCAGGAAACATTTCATCGACAAAACATTGGTTCTAAAGTGTTGAATAACAATCCTATTTCAAGGTGCAAAATATGGTATATCCACATATGGACTATCTTGATAAATATTACAATGTTATCGCGATTCACTTTAGTATCAATAAGTACTTAGACAATAAGGCAAATACAGAAATAAACGCTTACCAATTTAATCGATTCCTTTTCTAAGTTTTGCCTTCTTCTGGATTGATGATTGATCGCACTGAGATTCGGTCTCTGTCCACCGACTGGTTCTCGATTTTCACTACTTTCAGAGAAGAAGCTCTGTCTCCAGCCGACGTAGGCTTCTTGCACGCGAGCTGATATGACGTCCACCATTATGAATCCTCTGTTGACAAAACCGTAATGTTATTTTACATCGTACGTTCAATTACGCCTCTGAATTGCCGACAAATGGACTTAAAGAGTACGTGTTGTCCAGCAATTACAGTATCCAGTCGTTTCTTTAATACCACACTAGGAGAATTCTACAAGTATATAATTAAGGTCGATTGACCGCATCGTCAGATGATTTCAAACGTGATTTGCAGACCCAAATGTTTTCATCAGCTCTAAATATATATATATATATATATATATATATATATATATATATATATATATATATATATATATATATATATATATATATATATATATATATATATATATATATATATATATATATATATATATATATATATATATATATATTTCTTTAGATGCAAATATTTTCAATAACATACGCAGTACAATTAACTCGTTTCTAACTGTTTTCAAAACAAAATGATATACACAACCTGAGCAATTGAATAAACATATTCCATGCTTGTATAATGTATGTATGTATGTATTTATAACACAGCGCAGTATATTAAAGTTTACTTTACTGTTGATGTTTGGCATAAAAGTCCGTTGCAAAAATGAAAATATAATTAAATCGACATTTTACAAATAGTTGCACGACAAGTTAGTTTTCAAGATCATTGAAAACACCTGATTTTGTTGGCGCTCAAATTACACAGGGCGAATAGGACACTAGAGAAAAATCTGCGTGTATTGCAAGTGCATGGGGAAAACCTGTTGCCACTTCTAGGGATATTATGCAACTCGACTGCATCGGATCATACCACGCTGGGCCACATAGGGTCGGTCACCTAGTTTTGACCGCAAGGCGAACTAGTTACAAAACATACATACATAGAATTAAGCGATTCCATTAATTAATTTAAATTAGCATTCAATAAAAGAAACACTCCCGTCCATCCTGTTTATAGTTTAAATGAAATCAACAAAAACTCAGTGAACTTTGAAACTTTGTTAAAAATTTGAAAAAAAGACTTAAACAATATTTCAATATTTAAATTATAATGGTATTAAAAGCTTTAAATGCATTTGATGACTAATTATGTAATTGTGTTCTTACATTGCATTATTGTAATTCGGAAATTATAGTACGAAACTTTTTTGATAATTTAGATGTTTGTCTGTTTTTATACACATGCTTTTATAACCATTTTTTATATATGTATTGTAAGATAAAAACATACATACATATATATGTGTAGTTGATTAATTATATACATTTTTGACAGGTTGATTTTAATGATCCAGATCTCAAATTTAAAAAAATTGGAAAAAAAATTTAAAACATGAATTATTGAGGGAATGAAAGTAAATGTAAAAAGTATGTGTATCAAATAGCATTTATAACGAAATAATATAATAAATCTTTAGTATAACGACACTATAATTATTACGGCAAGGTAATCTACCGTTTTAGCAAAAATAAATGAAAAAATTGAGGAATATCTGAGTGCCTATTAAAATCTATCAATGCGGAAAATTGGACAAGTCAGGAAGCATAACATCAAACGCAACAGTCATTTCATGATTGGAAAAAACTTTCTAATTCAATAACTGAGAACGAAAATGTCTGTCGCTTACTCTAATAATTTACATAAGATAGAAAAGAAAATACGAAAAGTAGATATTTAAAAACAATAATCACAATTTAAAATCAGGTAAATGGAATAATGCGATTAAATAAATTAAAAATAATGTAATTGAATTAAATTAATAAAAATCTTGTTTAAATATATTACATTAAAGCTTTTATATTGCATTTTAAGAAATGTTTTAAAAGTATTGGAAATATTTTATTATTATAATCTTGATCATATAATGAGGACATTTAAGTAAATTATTTAAAAAGACTGTAAAAGCAATACGAAACTCATTCAAATAAATAATATGTACATAATATAACGAAATTAAATAAATAAAATAAAAGTCAAAAAGAAAATATGTAAATACAAGTCAATGTACTTTCCCAAAAGACAATATGTTTAAAGTGCAAATCGATAAAAACTGTATTACAATTGTATAAAGTGTATCTGATCGGATGAAGTACCGATAATAATATTGACATTTCTGAAATCCGAAATATTTTATTCGGAGGAAATCTCTAAAAATAAACGCCAATTCATATGTGCGATTCTCTTTGTTTCATTAAAGATCCAATATCTAGCTAAACTTTGAATCACACAAAAAAATAAAAACAACAACAAACGAATAATCAATTTATAACTTTTGAACAAGGTTACAAAATCCAATTTAAAAAAAGAATGACGCCAAATCGATCTGGTCTAATAAGAAAAATAGATAAATAGTTAATTTCAATTTAAAAATAAACTATTGTACGTATTATACAGATAAGCTTTTCATCCCGAAATAGTCGGTTTGTAAAAGTACAGCATTAAGTCGATGAAAACAAAATATTTAAATGAATTTATAAACCCACATACGAACAATATATCAACTTCCAGCAAGAAAATAAATATGACTCGATTGACTTTCACTTTTGACTCATTCACATGTTAATATGAAAATTAATTCAAATAAATCGCCATTGTTGACCGTCTTTAAAAATTCAATGTCACTGTCTATTTGATTATGTTTGCAAATTGCATGGATTATAAATTGATATCGTTTAGATTGATATAAATTTAGAATTTAGAGCTAACTGGGCAAATTATGGAGTTCTAACTTATGACGGTATTTGAAACCCTCGAGGCCTTAACTTTTCATCGAAAGTAATGAAACAATTCACAAATGTATGTGCATGGCGAAAAAAATGTGAAAGTATATTATGGCAGTTATCTATTCAAACACACAAATGGTAGATCAGAAGCAAACATACGAATTGAAATATTGTGTCAAATAATTGTAAACAGTTAAGGACGGTTTAAGACAGTCAATTGAACAATTCGCGAATCTTTTGTAAGGCGCAGACCTCACTTTTATTGGAAGACAATGTGACGTATGAGAGTCTGCGCTACAAAGTTATAATACAATTGAGTGAAAAACGTATAATAAATTAAAGAAAACATAAAATTTCCGAAGCCTCAAATTTAAATTGGATTAAATATTCTAAAAACAAAAAAAAATGATAAACTAATCAACGAGATGAAAGAATGAGCAGTTAATATGCGTCATTCGATTCAATTAAAATATAAATATTATTGTATAATTTACATACGACCATCGTACATTGATCTGAAGTAAAACAATTGCGTCATATTTGCACTCAATACGACACAATCGTAGATTTTGAAATACTGATTCATTGACATTTGAATATATCAGGTTGAGCAAATACATCAACTGTTATAATTAAAGCGAGAAAAAAATCGTACCAACGAGCAAAGTGTTATCTAAGTCTCAATACGCAAACTATGCAAGGGTAAAGGTTGCCACTTTAGCAACGAAAGAAAGTAGAGCAAAAATTGGTTGAGAAAAACAAAAATTGTGAGAAATAAAAAAATATATAATTTTAGAATATATATTTACGATTAAGATCGAAAGGATTCTATTGTTGGTGATGTTTATCACGCGAATGCTGATAACCGTATTAAAAACGGATCAAAAAATTGACTTGGGTTTGACATTCATTCTAAAATAAAAATAAAATCATAATAAGAATTTCTACTTTATCTATATAAGTTTTGTGATCATGCGAAAATTCGAACTCGAGATTTTGACTGATCCGAACTCTGAATCGATCACTGATCACGTTTTCATGATCTAGTTCTAGTTAAAATTTCATGTAAAGCGAATCAAAAAGTTAACTTTATTTAAGTAGTGGCTTTAACTTTAAGTTGTGGCTATGTGATGATCAATGTCAAAATCGGTCCAACGAATCGTAAGTTGTGATTCCCACATTAGTTAGAATCGTTTTATTATTTTGTCAGTAAAAAAGATGAAATTGTTCGTTCTGTACTGGAGAACCTTTTAATACGCGACTTTTGCGATAGAACCTAATATTTTCATGAGTCCAGTGATTATAATTGAGATATGGAAATCTGATGCGACCTATGCAAAAAGTTCAACTTAAGATTATAAAATGATGACGATATCTTTCAACAACATTTGAAATCAATAATACAAGCATATACATACGTATGTTTAAATTAAGGATATTTATAAATCGAATAAAAGTGAAGGAATGTCAACTCTTGAAGTTTGTTGCTTCATTCAGACACGTGTTGCACGGATAATTAATTTCGATAGTAAAAATTAAATTTAAGATAAAACGGTAAATTTAAAATTTGCAGATAAACGATTATTATAAAACCTAGTTGACAGAATACAACAAGCAATATCATTTGTATTAAAATTGAGAGTTTAAA
The DNA here is from genome assembly GCF_051622035.1 of Arctopsyche grandis. Lineage (NCBI taxonomy): Eukaryota > Metazoa > Arthropoda > Insecta > Trichoptera > Hydropsychidae > Arctopsyche > Arctopsyche grandis. The sequence continues at coordinate 18,217,693 of NC_135357.1, forward strand.
ATGACGCAATATAATTACACTATTGCATCAATCTGGATATAGTGAAGTATTGGGGAGACCTATAACTATGGCCTAATTTGAAATTAAATAAATATTTTTTGTAAGCTCAGAGGTATCAACTTATTTCGGCACACTTGCCTAAGGGCAAAGTCAAGTTATTATAAGTCTCTCGTATATAAATAACATCGATTTCAATATAATATATTCACAGTTTTCACAGTTGACGACAAAAAATAATGAGTAAAGTATTCGTTGTTATAATAACAAAAAAAAGTTAGAAACTGAAACATACCTTCCACTGTTAAAGTACCAGTATAGGAATCCAAAAAAAATGATCAATTGCAAAAAAGCCGTCATTTTGTACGGGCAGTCGTTGCAGTTTCAAGCAAAAAACACCAATGACTCGAACGTTTTAAAAGTCCATAATTGAACTACAGTACAATGAATGTATGTATTATTTGCAATACAAATGTTCACTTTACAGTTCGTGTGGTCACATCGATGTCTGCCGAACGAATGTCACAAAACGAGCATGCGGAGATTCGTGCTAAAGTTCACACTGCTTGATAATGTTTTTCGATGGAGATAACGAATCTGTTCAGCATTATAATACAACAATTATAATTCATCAGAACGCACAATGAACGAAAGATAATCCACAGGCGCGAAATTAATTATTTGAATTTCAAATTCGCGCCCAGGTCCACGGTGATGGACCTGTTTTCAAGAGTGATAACACGTATCTAAAGCAACTTCCGAAAGGTTGCCAGGGAGATGTCGCAGATCTAGATGCATGCGATAGAGTGAATCGTCAAACAATGAAAGAACAACGGATGCAAAGTTCAAAAACCAAACAGATGAATGATAAGTAAATAATCATAACAACAATCGAAATAATATTAAAAAAAAAACGATAAAAATCGCAATTAATATAGTCATACATAAAAATATTATAATATATATTCTTTAATTATATAATTATATTTTTGTGATGAAAACTTTCAAAAATATGCTTTTCTTAATGCTACCTGATTGTATGTGCATAGATGGCGATCATACCGAGAGGGGAAGCGAAAGGACTTAGTTTACTTGCTTTTTAATGTTTATTTATTTCACTACTAACAGTTTTTAAGAATCCACCCACTGAGTGAGTTTTTCAAAGTTAAAAACAAGCTAAATTGCGTTATCATTTCAAAATAAATGACGCGCAAAACAAAACTACAAAATTAGCCCTTATCCATAATCCCAAGGATTTTTTTTTCTAAAATAGGGGTAGTCTTATTTATCTCGGCTAATATTCAATTCTCGGTATTATTTTTTTGCCATGTCATCATTATGTATAATGTAATAACTGTAAAGGGCGGACCGGAAGAATGCTTTTTCCAGGAATCGGGGCGTTTTGGGTCTATTTACAAAGCTAGAGTGCAAAAAAAAGGTTCTTCATAAAAGTGAACATAACAAAGCGAACTATTAACAATGAACCGCACGCTTCCGGTCCTACCTCTAGTAATAAGTAGAGGTAGGAACGGAAGCGCGCCATCTATTGTTCCATTATTATAAATGCTTTGTAAAAAAGGTTCGGCAAACCTTTAACAATGCATTTACAACATGTGAACAATGAACAGTGCGCTCTGGGCCCGCTCTTTAGTAATAAGTAATAAGTAAAGAGCGGACCCAGAGCGCGCTGTCCATTGTTCACATGTTGTAAATGCATTGTTAAAGGTTTGCCGAACCTTTTTTACAAAGCATTTACAATAATCGAACAATAGACGGCGCACTTCCGGTCCTACCTCTAGTAATAAGCAGTCTTCGGCGGACGAATGCGCCGAAACGGGATCCTTTTGTTAGAAATTGACAAAAGGATCCCATTTTTTTCTGTGCTTCGGCGCCACTCTCTAGTAATAAGTAATAAGCAGTGGTGGCTGCATAGTACATAGGAGCTGAGGCGCTGCAGCACACCCAGAAAAATTTACAACTTGTGAATATAATTAAAATAAAAATGATTAGATATTTAACATACTCTTTGATTTGATACACGGATTAAAATAAAGTTTTATTTTATATATAAATTATATATGTATGGATATATATATATATATATATATATATATATATATATATATATATATATATATATATATATATATATATAATCTCAATTTCCGTTTAGTTTCGTTATGAATATAGTTCGGCGCCTCAGTGCGCTAAATGGGTTCCCTATAGTCAATTTCTATAGAAATTTACAAAAGTGAGCCATTTAACGCACTGAGGCGCCGAACTCTAGTTATGACAAACATTGATGTTTCGTTATGGCAAATATTTTTTTAACTCTCACTGTTTATATAACAAATATTTACATATACCTAGACACTATAACACTTTCAGGCTCAATAGAAATACCAAATTTATATTGGATTCCATAATGAAATTATCGGTGCGCCCGGTTGGACCGATTCGCGTTTCACCGAAATTCGGAATTAATATATTCCTCGTCTGTTTGGTATTTATTAGGGTTTAAAAACATATAAACAAAAATATTCAACACAGTGAAATGCTCATTTTACGTGATAATATAATAAGAATTGATTTTCAAACATTTTTTTTAAATATTTTTAAGGTGTTAATAGCTCTCATACTAAATATAAATATATACATGCAGTGGTGGCTTGTGAGAGTTCACATTGGCGGGGCTGCAGAGATGAATCGGGCTGTAGTATGTAGTTCGTAGACCATACCAGTGACCGAATGCAAAAAAATTTGCTTGCATGTGTACTATACTGGGAGGTCTGCAGCCCAGCAACCCACATGGACGGCAAACATAGCATGCATATGTACTACACTGGCAGCCACTGCATACATATATAAAAAAAGCATATTTTGTTTATATACAAACTCCTGTTCAAGCAGACGAGATATTTAGAAAATCCGTTTCGGTCAAACGAGGATCGGTCGAACTGAGTAAAAGTGAATTGAGAAATTAATATCACGAGTATCATATATATAAAGACGGTAATCTGTGTGTGTGTGTGTGTGTGTGTGTGTGTGTGTGTGTGTGTGTGTGTGTGTGTGTGTGTGTGTGTGTGGGTGTGTATGTGTCCTAACGCTCGCCGAACATAATGTACGGGGAACAAAATTTTTTTTTTCATATTTTTAATTTTTTTCATATTTTTCATTTTTTTCAGTTTTTCAGTTTTTTCATTTTTTCAGTTTTTTAATTTTTTTCATTTTTTCAGTTTTTTCATTTTTTTTTAATTTTTTCAGTTTTTTCATTTTTTCAGTTTCCCAGTTTTTCAGGCCCCGGGGTGCCGGGGGCATCGTGGGCGCTGGGGGCGAAGCCCCCGGGGTGCCGAAAGCATTGTGGGCGCTGGGGGCGAAGCCCCCGGGGTGCCGAAGGCATCAGGGGCGCTGGGTGCGGTGCGGCCGCCGGAGGCGTCGGCGGCACTGGGGCCGAAGGCCCCGGAGCGACGGAAGCGCCGGGGGCGAAGGCCCCGGGGTGCCGGAGGCGTCGGCGATGCACAAAATGTAATTCGTAATTCGTAATCACTTCGTAATTTGTCATTCGTAATTCGTGCATCAATTTCTTTCCGAAACCAGTCGATTCAATATCTTTAACTTTATTTTTATTCGAGTTTCAATTGCTTTTCGAAACCACCCGTTGAAATCAACGGGTCCAACACTAGTATTACATAAAAAAGAACAAATAATAGGAATTAGATACATACATACGTAAGTCTACTTAATAGATCTCTTATCAAAAATGGCGTGATGTGCGTTATAGAGCACGAATCCGACGTGGTCTAAAAATTCGGCGATTAATTAACAATATTAGTGTTGACTATTTTACATGCACACGAGACTGCTATAGTAAATTATATTTCGTATTAAATATCACACGACCGCAATAAGAAAGTGTAACATCGGTTCGCGGCAATATTGTTCATTTCCACGATGAATCAACGAACTGCATCGAGACACATAATATGATCATTTCGGAAAGTTAGAAAATTGCTGTACGAAGCATGTTGACGTGAGTCGGTGTATACATACGGGGACAAACCATGGACAACTGAATCGAGTATGTTTGTAAACACACGAGAAACCCAACCGGTTGCACCACTATTATGACGACATTACCATCGAAGAAAAGCTTACTTGGGGTGAAAATTTGACTTCCAGCTGGTCAGGTCATTGTTAACTCGAACGATCTTATCGTTTCGACAAGTTTCTCCTACATTTCTTCAAATATGGGAATAGCTTTTTTCGATCAGTTTCAAACATATGTCAATACAAGGAAAATACATATATGTATGTAACATCGAAAACACCCCAGGGGGTGATTTTGGAATAGAATATTTCAGGCGTGCTAGCGTTTAATGTTCAAAATCTAATATATAATTTCGAAAGAGACTTTGTATGTAACATTGTTTGGTTGGTTAGTTGGGAACGACACATTCGATTTTTTTTCAATTCAAAGGATTTAAAGTCCCCGGGGGCGAAGCCTTCGGGAGCGAAGCCTCCGGGGGAAGCCCTACCCGATTTCTCTTCGGATTCTGGTATACATATAATTTCGAAAGAGTATATATGTTTGTTTGTTCGTGAGAGTTTATTTAATAAAAAAACAAATGAGTATTCAAATACATTTATTTCAAATAAATTTAATAAAATGTTTACTATTAGATTGGTCATGTTTAAGCGGTTTATATTACAAATACCGAGCGAAGTCGGGTACCACAGCCGGCTAGTTATCTAAAAAAAAAAACCCAATTTGCGTCTGCACCTCATTGTACATAATCCTGAGTTCCAAAGTTCACAATATGTGAATATTATCAAACATCTGTGAACACGTGCTGATTTGTTTGATTTAAATAATTGAAATCCACACACCTTGTCAGATTGTTTTGTAAAAAAAATGCAGGGCTGTGGAATCAAACTCAGAATTGTAAAAAAAATCGATCGACTCCGACTTACCAACGAACTAGTGGGGTTGTTCGTAATGAGAGTGACTTAACAATACCCAATGAAAAACTGAAACGCAGTATTACTATATTTTTATTCTTCTCGTGTTTACGCACATTTAAAAAAATATACTTTTTATTCATAATTAAAAAAAATGAAATTTTAAATAAAAAGATTTATTTTAATCAAAATTTTCATGTGTATTTGTAAGCCAGAAATATTCGAAAATTAGCACATTCTTCGCATTATATGTATGGTATAATTACGACTTAATGTATGTACGTATTAGGGTTTCTGGCCCGGGACACAAGTTCCCGGGAATTTACGGAATTTTTGTTGTCCCATATCCCGGGAATTCTTATCTCAAATCCCGGGAATTAGATTTTAAAAAATCTTGAAAATATACAACATATTCACGACTGCACGAAGGGTAATAATAATTCAAATACACAACGAATCGTAAGATATTCTCAAAGGTTTGTTGTTTAGCAGTGAGTACAGCGCATTCCCCGAACATGGAAGTTTTAGGAGAATAATGGTTCTGTGCGTTTGGCCAAACTCGTTTCTTTTACATTTTTGGAAAATTTCAATACCGAAGGACTTGACCTTACCGATTAATTATTCCGAGAATTAAATTAAAATCGAAGAAAAAAGAAGCTTAAAACTGACTTTTTTAACACAAATTTTAAATAATTCTAATTTTATACCGAAGAACAAAACATTATTTAAATGTTGTAATAAAAGCAAATGAATGTACATACATATATCCTAAGGTGAAACTATTATGAAGCGAGTATATACTTCTTGTACTGACAATTCCACAATGGAAGGAACTCTTTTTTCGATTCGGATGAAGATGAAACAATTGTGTTTTTGACGATGAATGAAGAATTAAATAAGGAGTTATCACTTATCAAAGACAAATATACAAAATAACGTAAATAAAATAAATGAAAAAAGAAATTAAAATATACATGCTGACAGGAGAAAAAACCGACAATTAAAAAAATATATTTTATTCTCATTTAAAATTTTAGTATTCTTAAGAAGCTACTTTAAATAAGTCAGAAAACCAGAAACCCTAGTACATATGTATGTACTTGAAAAATGGTCCTGGACATACAGGAATAAAAATGAGAAAAAATTGACTTAATTAATGTCATATCGATAAGAATTTCAGTAACAGATACTAAGTTTAGGTTCGATAGGACAAACGGTGTTCAAAAATCCTCAAAATTTAAAGACACATTTTTTATAGATCATGAAAACGTGATCAGTGATCGATTCTGAGTTCGAATCAGTCAAAATCTTGAGGTCGAATTTTCGCATGATCACAAAACTTCATCTATTATTACTACGTACATAAATAAAGTAAAAAAAGCATACGCTCGCGAGCCTATTAAAAATGACAATGTATATTATTACAATATAAAAAAAGGGTATCAAATTATTGACCGATAGTGTAGGCATGTGAATGACTGATGAGATTCTTTATTTTTTATTAAGCGTGTATAACGCTAAGGACGGATGAACTCAAATTATTTTATTCTTGCACTTAAATATGAATCATTCGAATAGATAAAAATCAAGTATTCAATCAGAAAGTGTCGATTGGAAACAACAATTTAAGATAATTAGTATTAAGCCGTGTGCCAAAAATAAGATTAACAGCTTAGGAGATCGTCCGAAAGGCTGGCGATCGAGTTAGATTTAGCCAGTACTTATGTATCTAAAATTAGAAATATCACGCTACAGCTTATTTTTATTTTTTTCCTAATTACAATAATTAGGAAAAAAATCAAAATAAGCTCGTTAAGAAACTCAGGCAGAAGGCACACCATATGGAAGAGAAAATATAAATTTGATCGAAATATGCTGTCGACTGACATTATAATTAACAACATTGAGCAGCGAGTATTTCTTGTAGAAATACTCGCTTTTAACAGATACACATTTAATTTATAAGAGATAAAGAAAGGTGTTATTTGCGATTAAGATTCGAGTGCTAAACAAGCAATAAATATTATATTTCAATATAATCCATCGCATATACCAGAACGCTGGTGGTTTAGGGCGAAAACACACTGAGTGGTACGTGTTTTTTAGATACTTCTAAACATGCGAAAAAAACGCAGCACCCCTAGCCCATATAGATACACGGTGCACAGTCACAAAAATCACCCCCTGAAGTGTTTTCAGTGATAGTTTATCCTTACTTGACAGTGGTCGATAGCGATGAATCCCATATTTGAAGAAATTTAGGAGAAACATATGCACCTGCACGTGCAACTACACCCGAATTCGGTTTGGGGAACACCTACTGTCACAGCGTGGAGCCAAGGACGTGACGTTCCGTACTATTCAGTGTGTTTTCGCTCTTAACGTATCAGGGTCAAAACTTCTTACCAAAACAATACTTTATTTACTGATACTAATAAGTATAGGTACATATAAGTACATGTTCTTGAAATAATTAAAATGTCACAAGTATTCAAAGCGATATCATTCACATTTTAATAACAGATCAGTAACTGCAAATTAAATTTAATAGGTAGTTAAGCAGTCCTAATACGTATTATTTATGTACTTCTATCACTCTGGCAATTCAATCAACATAACTGAGTATCTTCGGTCAGCATACGATCGAATAATATTAGAATTTTATTTGCTAAATCCTTCAAATGCTTAAAAAATCACAATTCAATAATTAGTGTAGGATCTGTGAGCAAAATGTGTGCATAAATTAGGTAAGTACAAAGTGTGTATAAAATAATCTACGGGAAAAATAAAGCAATGTAAAGCAATTTACACACAAAGGAAGTAAAATCGAACAATTTCCAATGAACGACCTCCGACACCATATTGTAATGAAAAATAATTGAGGTGTCCCCAGTTTTACCTTCGAAATGACCCATCGTACGTGTCGATGATGCAAACAATCATGATTTGAATTGAAAACTAAGAATTAGTATTCTGACAATATGCATTCGCTCCTCGACGCACTTGATAAACGGGAAATGGTATTGGAAATAGTTTATGGTACTTATTTTTTAAATAAAATATCAATATAACAAATAAAATTTAACAGAAAATATACCCTATACATATGTACATATGTAACTGAAGGTGACTTATAAATTAGTATGACAATAAACACATAGCGTACGTAGCAAATCAGTAAATATCTACATAGATAATGCGAGTGCAAAACCCCCCACATAATAATAATTTAATGACTAGATAAAACTTTATAATAAAGTATTTATACTTCGTGTTATGTATTCGAAGTTTGCAAATGTTATTTACATTTGTGATAAACAACTAATAGGTCAGTTAAAAATCAGAAACGCGCAGTGAGTTGTGTGTGAATATTAAAATATAAATTATGCATAGATATGATATCAAAATAATATGTAAACATACATATGAAGAAAATCAGCGAAAAATTATCAGTCTGATTTCAGTAGAAAATATACATTTAGTCATCTGAAATATTTCACACGTTGTATTAAATTTTTTTTATATAAAAACAAACAGCTCGGAAGTAATATTGATATTTCATAAAAATATTGATATTTCATACACATGAAATTTCGATACCATATAAAGTAAATAAAAATATTATGGATGCCCCCTCCCCCCATTTTTATGTCCCAACTTATGAAATTATTTTTTAATATGCTATGGATATCCCCCATTGGCATGCATCTGTGCTTTTATTTTTTTGATTAGTTATTTTTTATAGGAGCTGGGAGCCGCCAAACATCTATAAAATCGCCTCTTTTTATTTACACCCACAACTAGAGTCCAGCGTGCTTATTTAACGGTCGATTTAAAAAAAAAATACGCGCACAGGTGCATAGAAAATATCTTTTTCATACATACCGATGATGAATTTTTCTTAAAATTGGTCCAGTTTCGGAGGAGAAAATTGGAGAATACGAAACCTCGATTTTGTCGATTTAAAATACTTATTATCTGGTCGAAGCACAACTGTCGCATTCACTCAATATATATATTGTCGCATTCACTCAATATATATATCGAAGAAAGGAACGGCAACAAAATTAAGGTTTCGGGTGTACAGCTCTCTTAAGAGCTTATTACTAAAGGGCTGCTACCAGAGTTTCCAGTCCGAGTACTCGGATATATTCTGCCTTTTTTAGGGTACTCGATAACCGGATATTTCATCCAAATACTTGGATAATACGCAGTAATAGATTTTGCAAAAAATGCGTTCATAATTTTTTTTCCGATGATTTTAATTCTTCTAAAGAATCAATAATTATAATTAAAGTATGTCAACGACAAGGACGTCAATTGCAGGAAGAAATACAAGTTGCAATATCATCTATCGCGACGTGCGTAAGTCTAATAAAACAAAATGATATAAAATTTTTTTTTAAGAATTTGGAAACATTCAAAATTAGACCTGAAGAGTTGGGATATTGTATTTAAAAAAACTTTAAGGCCGATGTCAACAGACGTGGAAAGATTTTTTTCCATAGCGGGAAACACCAAAACTAAATTAAGAACAAAATTAAGTTTTGAAACATTCAATGTTTTATTATTTTAATTGAAACAAATTTAATTATATAGCGTTCTTATACTTTTTTTTTGTATATATATATATATATATATATATATATATATATATATATATATATATATATATATATTTTGCATTGAAATAAATTTAATTGTAGGATTATTTTATTTTTTGTATATTTGTAATGTTCTGAAGTAGAAATAAATTTGATTTTATGATAATTTTATTATTTTTTTTAATTCTACTCATTTAAAAAATTTTAATTAGTCGAACCGGATACTCGGTTATTTTCAATGTTTACTACTCGATATTCGGATAGTTAATGAATTCGAGTATTAGAAACTCTAGCTACTCATTGTGGCAATGGTCCCGAAAAAGGGGCATTATTATTCATTTCTTATAAAAACAACGCTGTTTTGTTTGTTTTGAACAATAATAGAACGGTCTATTGTTATTTGCAATTGCACTAATCCTTAGTTTAGTGATTACTGATTACTGAACCTCGGATTTTGAGCAGGGCAGTATCCTTTTGGGGGGTGTCACGACAAATCACTCACGGGCTTTACACTCAATATAAAGCATTGTCAAAATTTTTCAATATAAAGCATTGTCAAAAAAACGAATATGGGTAATAAACTCTGTTGTCGAAAAGTAACGATATCGGTGGTATCGGTATTTGACCGAAAACATGCTTTTGGTACTACCGGTACTATAAACTAAATAAAAGCTTTTGAAAATCAGCAGATTTATCAAAATAATTGATCCGACTTTTACAAACGATTGCAGTGATCATAATTTACACGTTAATTTGAACTCTATATGATTTGATACATGTGTCATTGCATCGATCAAAAACTATAAGCCGTTGAGTATAAAGTCCGTGAGTGATTTGACGCGGAACCCTTTTGGGGTGGGACAAGTTCCCAATGGGCCGTATTAATAACACATTATATAAATTAAATAATATCTAAAAGCTAGCGGAAATATAACAAACAACGTTCTCGTCTTCCACTATCAACCGAAACATATCCTTGGCACATGCACATGTCAGAGGGAGAATTTTGGTCCTCACGGTTAATAATATTTCTATTCAATGCTAATATCGTCCGTTGATTTGGTGCTAATAATTACAAGCAATACATCGTTACCAGCTGGTTTAAAATTAGTTTTAATTTTATAAATTATAATAATTCTGTGAAAAATATACAGCAGTTTCCCAGTTCAACCCGCGAAATTTCATTCGGCTCCCACGGGGCTCCAACCATTAGTGATTCACTGATTAGTGATTGCTACATATTTTTACATACCTCCTTTACGTTTCACATGGCTTTCTTGTCAGTGGTCATTTTTATCTCTTATCCGATCGTTTTCATACTTTGCCATATTGCTCATTTTGGTCATCAACACACGTTAATGTATCGTCTGCCATTACGTTGGAGATAAAATATCGTATACAACGCGTTTTAAACACGCGGAAAGTAATTAAATGACTGTATTACGTTATATTATATAATGAATTAGTATACATATATTCAGACGTTTGATTAATTATGTATAATTAAACAAAACCAAATGACTTTTTTTATAGAATACAACAAACTTACTAATCGTGTTTACGTATGATATATATATGATTGTGAGATCCCTCTTTTTGTAAATATCGGACAAAAATTTAAACTTGATAAGGTAACTATGGTGATAAAAAAATGAAAAATGTGAATGAATACTACATATTGTGTTTTACGCGTTTTTGGAAGAAAATATCAAGGTCGAATGATAGTACCTAAATATGTATGTATATCACCTAAAATGTAAATTTGGTAAATTAAAATGCTCGTCAGTTTTCTTCGTCTCTGTGAACGAGCGAGTAGCATGGACAGCGAATCGGTTTAAATTTGTCAAAAAATCGTGTCAAGGCTCACAATCTAAGGTAAAAAATAACTTTAAATCCTCAACATGTACCAAGTAGGTGTCGGAAATTTTGAAGCTGTCTGAAGATGGACTTTCCAACGTAAATTTACCTTTTTCTTTTCATATTTTAAAATAAAATAATTTTATATCGGATATTTTAAATAAACAAACACAAGAAAGCAAAAATAATAAAGTTTGACAAAGTGTCAAAATGTTATTTTGACCTAAAAAAAATCATAAAATTCATATAATTTCGGCACCTTTTGCACTCGAAGATTACTTATGTAATATACCGTAAATTCGAAACGTTCGAGTAATTTTTTACTTTATCTATGTACGTAGTAACAATAGATGAAGTTTTGTGATCATGCGAAAATTCGAACTCGAGATTTTGACTGATTCGAACTCAGAATCGATCACTGATCACGTTTTCATGATCTAGAAAAAATGTGTGTGTGTGTGTGTGCGTGTATTTTGGGGATTTTTTGAACACCGTTTGTCCTATCGAACCGAAACTTAGTATCGGTTACTGAAATTCTTATCGACACGACGTGAATTTTTTTCAAATTTTAAGTTGACCGGAAATGGTACCTCCCCTTATAGGTGTCCTCTTTTTTTTTAAGTTTTTGAATTCAATTATCTCCCAAGCCGCTAACTTAATCGGATTAAATCTTTTTTACTTGTAATATAAATAATAATCTTTATAACCTTATATTTTTATCTGAACCGGAAGTAGTACTTTTACACTAGAGAATCGAGGTTTTTTATGTTTTTCTCAGAAACCTTTTGGTTTATTGAATTGAAATTTCATATTTAGAAGTTTTAAGCCTAATAGTGGAAGTGGCAGTTTACTCTTGTTCGATTTTTCTTCCACTATTTTTATCGACCCCTTATACATGTGATCTTCACGAAAAAATTCAAGTATAATTCTTCTATCAATGTGATGAAAATAAAAAAAAATCACCAAATTTAATGAACCGGAAGTGGGATTTTCTCCTCTTAGAAAGGTCAAAAATGTTGTCGCCTGGATCCTGTCCACACCCCTGGACGTATTAAGCTGAAAATTTATATTTGTATTCTTTATGTACTAACTTAGAGTTGCTAACGTTTTGGTCAGAATTCATAAACCGGAAGTAGTATTTTTTTTTAAACAATATTTCATTATTTTATTTTGACATTTTATTTTTTACGTTTTTAAATATATAAAAGAAAAAAATATATTTTTATTTTGAATTTTACTAACGAAAACACGCAAATGGTCAATAGAATAATCATAAAAATTAGTATTTCATTTTTTTTTTAAATAATTAATGAATTTAGAAAATATTTCCAAAGAACACCCATAATTTGACAAGTTAAGTGTCTGCTTGAAATAATGGCAATTTCTTGCCAGTGCTCCGTTCGAAACATGGACTCAAATTTCAAATTTTATGACCTGTAAAATGTTGCAACATTGCACTTAAGTGACAACATGTTTTATACTTATACGAATTATTAACTTATTATTATGCACTCACGCTAAAATTATCTTTGTTATCAATATATAACGAAAATTCGAAGATTTAGAGTAACCATTAAAAATATAAATTACACTATCTAAATAACTGGCGGCATTCGAGTGCAGAGTTAAAATAAAGGTATACACCAAGAAAGCTCTCAGTAACTTTAATTTTCAAAATAATGACGGGAGCATGGAAAAAAATCACGAATTTTTTAAAAGATATCTCCCGCCACAATAATGGCCGTTTTAGGTGTGGCGCGTTTTGTATGGGAGTTTCTGGCAAAACGTCGACTTTGGATTTCCGTTAATCAGTCCAAATTATACAAAATTGGCCCAATTAAACTGCAATAGGAGCGTTTTTTTAACTGAAAAAATCGAAAACATTCGAAAAAAATTTATAAGTATAAGAATAATTGATTGGAGGCACAAGGCATTTTTTTAATAATTTTATTTAGCGAGGTTCTGAACGTTTTTTTTTTGTTTTCATATTAAACAATTAAATATTAATTTTTCAATTAAAATTAAATATATATTAACGATAATCGAAAAAGAAAATTAATTTTATTTTTGGCGGGCATGACGAGGTATCGAACCTATGTCCCACAATTCTCAGTGTGAACGCGCTACCACATCATATATGTATGTAATTTGTTGTGTAATAATAATATTATACGTTTTTACAATCGGAAAGTATTACATTTAGTTAACTAAACTTTTGTATGCATTTTGTATCTATTTCATTTCCGATTCTCAATTCCTGATTCAGTTCTGAATCCCCATTCCTGTTTCAGTTCATATTTCCGATCGCCGTTTCAGTTCCGATTCCCGATACCCGTCTTCTGTTTTTATTTTTAAATGCTTTTTGTTATTACGAAATTATGTTCACAATACATATTATATCTATTTTAATAGCTACTGATCTACTGATCATTTTCCGATTAATTATTAGTAATATCAATCCAATTCCGATTAATGATTACTATTCGTATTGTAACTTTATTTTAAATCAGACCAATTTCTTTCCGAAACCGCCCGTTGAATTTTCAACGGGCATAAAACTAGTGTACATATAATACTAGTATGAACCAAAAATACACAAATGCAGTGAAAATTCACATCATAATAAAAATTCGAACTGGAATATAACGCATAAATTTAATAATCACCAAGGTGAAAGCAGCTGACAAAGATGTGCGTAGTAGACTATAATAGTAACAGGTGTTAAAAGAGTCAATGAAAACAAAACGCACGACGATGGAACTTTCGCCGAAAAATTCCAACGAATGTAGACCTAATAAAAAACTGATGTTACGAGATAAAAAAAAAAAAAAAAAAATATATATATATATATATATATATATATATATTTAATAAATATATATATATTTAATAAATATATATATATTTTTATATATATATATATATATATATATATATATATATATATATATATATATATATATATATATATATATATATATATATATATATATATATATATATATATATATATATATATATATATATATATATATATATATATATATATATATATATATATATATATATATATATATATATATATATATATATATATATATATATATATATATATATATATATATATATATATATATATAATGGCCACGAATGTAGTCGACATACATAAACAGGTTAACTACTAATTAACCCACTGCCTTCTAATCCGATTTTTGCTCTTATATGAGTGCAATACTGACATGTTTAGTTTGAAATGTTACTTCGCAACATATGTTGCATTGGAAACGAAGGAAAAGTTGGAAAATGCGATGCCGGATGACGATGGCATCGAGAAAACACTGGAACGGGGACACTGACCTATGTTGCATGCCACATAAATAACGTGGCGTGATATTGTTTACTGGTCAATGTCGTTTGCGAAAAAGTCGAGGTCAAGGTTTCAACACCGAAATTTACACTGACAGAATGATAAAGCGGGAGGTGTGCAAAATTTAAGAACGGAAGCAGTTTTTAAAGCAGATATGACAAATATATCGGAAAGTTCTTCGCGAGGGCCATTAAAATCAACTTAGAGGAAAAGTAACAGTTCGTGATGCCACACCGCTTGCTTGAGCATTGCACTTTTATGTTTTATTTGTGAATTCAAAAAATATGTATTAGTAGTGTTTGCAAAATATTCAATTTTTTTTAGCAATAATAAAAAGTACATATTATTAAAATAATAAACATGATAATAGAATCTATTGTCATGTTTATTATTTTAATAGTAAATAAAAGTCCATAATAATCATCTATTGTCATGTTTATTATTTTAATAGTAAATAAAAGTCCATAATAATCATCTATTGTCATGTTTATTATTTTAATAGTAAATAAAAGTCCATAATAATCATCTATTGAATAGATGATTATTATGTACTTTTTCTATAAGAAAAAAAAATATACATATATAAATGACCAATTTTTCTTAGTCATGGGTACGATTTCAAATCAAAACCATTCTTGAATAATCACATTTTTATAATACGTTACTAATAATAATAAACATATATGTATAATGACTAAAGAGCGGACCCAGAGCGCGCTGTTCATTGTTCACATGTTGTAAATGCATTGTTAAAGGTTTGCCGAACGTTTTTTACAAAGCATTTTACAATAATGGAACAATAGACGGCGCGCTTCCGGGCCTACCTCTAATAATGACAGAGTGAAGCTAATAAAAAGGTTGTAAAAGCGGAAGGGATGTATGTATGTACGTATGTTTTTGGCATGGACAAGTGAGGCCCCTAGTTCAAATATGGCCAAAGACCCCTTACATTTTTTTTTCATAAAAGACAATTTTGATACTAAGATACCATTTCATAAGACGGGTTTTGATACTAATTCTTGTTTTTAAAGTAAATTTAGTATCAAGTTAAGCCACTTCCTAATGACCTGACCAACAGAACAAAATAGCATTAACACGTAAGAAAAAGCGAAAGCAACCTGATATGAAGCTTGTAAAAAATACCAAAAAGCACATTTTCTCATCTAATATATAATTTCGAAAGATTGAAAGGTTTGGTTGGGAGCTTCAAAAACAAATCAAAGTTTCTATGACGATGGTTGAATATTATTGCATGTTTATAATATTCGATTAACCATGTTTAAGAGGTTTATATTAAAAATATCGAGCGAAGCCGTGTAAAACCACTAGTCTTTGATAAAAAGGGTCTCAAGTATAGATATCTCAAAAAATAAATACATATTACAATTATCAGAAGTTCATAAAAATGCAGGACATCGCACCGTGATCTTTCGGTGGTCGGGAAAGCGTGTGGGGATGGAATGACGAGGCAGCACAGGGGGGGGGGGGTTGAAGTGATGGGGCGATGCGTATTGACGGCATGGCCTGTGCAGGCTGATACCGTTAGCGATAATAGCCTCGAGTGTGGTTCGTGTAACAATTTCTTTCCGAAACCATCTGTTGAATTATCAACGGGCACAACACTAGAAAAGTATTATATATAATTTTTTCGAGATATTATTAAAAACAAAAACTAGAGGAAATAAAATTGAAAAAAATACAATATATATGTATGTACATATAAACCGAAAAAGAACAAATACAAAAACTCATTTATTTTATTTTAAAAGAGGTTGGAGTTATTAGAAATTACTAATTAAATGTGGTAGACAATTCCAAATGTTAACCATTTTGTTTGAAAAGAAGGAATCTCATGGAGCAAAACACACAGAGAGGCACGCGGCACGTTTTTTTTTTTGATAGTTTTGTACATGTTAAAAAACCGATAGCATGCATAATCTATGCTATGGCACCCAGGCTTAAATCCTTGTATTGACAGAGATCGTTAGCGCCGAATCTCATATTTGAAGATATGTGGGAGAAACTTTGTTTTAGTGTGTTTGAACCTTAGATTAAGTGTGTTTTCGCCCTTAATCTTTTTGGAGTCTGATAGTATGACCTCTGAGATGAATGTTTTCAATAAACTTTAGGAGGTCAATCATATGACAATTGTAGTGATTATTTAAATGTGTACAAATTGTGACAATATCAACTCGCTGCATTTTTATTTCACATACGTTAATAAAAAATAGCAGTATTTTTAGAATTTAATGACTACAAAAAGTACATACAAAAAAATTTGATAAAAAAAAATCATTTCATACAAAATATGTAAATTCATTTTGATTTCGATAATATTATTCACCGCATAAAAACATTTATAAATATTAGAACAATATACATTAAACGCATTCGATACGGAAAATGTGTATCGATAGTTTCTAATCATTGTGAAAATTAAAATTTCGTTGTAACTGAATATGAACAAAATTTCACTAGTAGTTACGACAGGTAGAAATTGATATAAAATTTTGAAAAAAAAAATCATTCCTCAATTTCTCGGAAGCTCGCAGAACGCTTATTTCACAAGAACCGAGTCGTAGATTCAACGTGGATTTATCGACACGTTCGTGAGAAAAATAAAGCAAAAATCAAAACCAAAACAAATCACGTTTTTTTATTACATCACATTTGAGGTTATGTGCGCGCAAAGTTTCAACTTTATCAATCGACAACATGCAACATTGAAATTATCTAATAAATTTCGCACCGTATGCAGACGGAAGATACGACAATAAGAAAACACAGGGATCAGCGATCAAGCATCGGCGAGCATATATGTATTTCCGATCGTGCAAATACCGCACAATACAGTCCGCATTTTTGGCGAGACGTGTCACGAGGACGCTGGGGAAGAACGAAGAAGTACCTGTTGCAGGGCCACGGGTCACGGGCTTCGGGCCGAAGTGAGAAACGCGAACACCGGTCCAGACGAGTTCACTTCTCCTACCACACAATATGTATGATCGGTCCAGGGCAGACCAGCTCAGGAGTCCATTTCCATCAACACTCGAGTTTTGTCGTCGTCGTCGAAACTATCGTCGTCGGGCGGGAAAGCGAAGGTGCGCAACCCAAAACGAACCTCGAACGCGACTGACTCTAGGACTGACACGAACGCGGTGGAAGGTCGTCGAACGTGCTGCTTTGACCATCGCGCTAACGGTACTCCTACCGCTCCTACCGCTCCTACCGCTCGCCTCTCTTCTACTCAATGCTCTGTTCAAATACAAATTTATAACTGAACTTGCGGCTATTACAGGCTCAGCGTGTGCTTACTGTCAATGGGGAATTGACACAAATGGACCGGATTAATTTTAATCAATTGTAAAATGAAACAATATCAGGAAAAACGGCTTTGCACTTTTAAGGTGCGGGAAGGTGTGTTTACCGGTAAACGGACTACTAGTCATATGTGAACCAGTCACAGGACAACCGGTCACACGTGATCACCCGTCACACTAAAACTAAAAACCCTAAAATCGGCCAGTTTTATCACGTGTGACCAATCTAGAGCGATCGGTTGTCCTGTGACTGGTTCACATTTGACTAGTAATCACCGAACCGTGTTTACCAGTGTCCCCGGTCGCATATAGGTCTGTTCATACCTATCCAGCACGACCCGTATCCTGCAGGTGTCATGCAAGTGCGGATAGTATTCTTTGGTACATTATATGGACGTATTCATACTCCATTCGCGCATGCGCATTTACGCATTCATGCGCGTCCATATAGAATGTACCAAAGAATACTATCCGCACTTGAATGACACCTGCAGGATACGGGTCATGCTGGAAAGGTATGAACAGACCTTATTACGTGGATTTTGCATCAGTGTGCAAAAAAAAAAGCTTCACAATAGTGATTGACAATAGTGAACCATTTTTTGTGTATTAAAGCATCCTCGGCCATCGATCTCTGCTTATCATACTTCTGGGTGACGGATTTTATTTTATCTCTTTTCTTGTTATGCCAAATATACGGTGTTCCATACTCTTTGAGCTCGTTTGACTTTAAATAACATTTTAGTTTTATATAAATATATAATTATTTGCGATTAGAGATGTTTCTAGGCTCTATATTAAACAGTGTAAAAATAATTAACAGTGTTACAGCGTCTTTATTTTCCAATATAAATTCAAATAGTCAATAACTATCCAATGGTAAATTATTTGATAAAACAAGCAACAAATGATGAGCTTGAATTAAATATGTTTTTGACACTAATTTATTATTGACAGGTTTGTATCTCCGTTGTATATCAATTCGGTTCCAGGAACCAAAACATTTGGTTCCTGGTCGTATTATGTGATATTTTGAGTTGCAACAACATATATCGCTAGCTGTCAGCGGCCTATAATAGGGAGTGTCTGTCATTTGAGTTTTGCGTTCTATTGTACATTATGGGTTTATTTGGCAAGTCCTCCGAGAGGAATCCGAAAGAATTGGTATTTGTTTATGTTGCTTTATATTTATTTTAAAGATTACTATAAAATAATTGATACTTCCTGGATTTGGAAACTTTCAACTTAGTTTGACACAATATTACTCATTTCGTTGATAAAATCGAGTTAAATGATGTTTTTTTTTTATGTAACATATAATTTAGAAATGTTTTTCAGCGTATTTTTTTGTGCTTTTGAAGTGTTTTACAAACCCTTATTGGATTTAATATCCACAATTTTACATCTGCAAATCGAAATAAGTAAAACTTGTAATTTTTTCAGGTGAATGAATGGTCTCATAAACTAAGAAAAGAAGGCAGTCAACTTGATCGTCAAATACGAGGTTGCGTTTTCATTTGCGATTTAAAATAAATTGAGAATTGATAGTTACATATATCATAATATTTCATGATAACATTTTTATATAAGAATTTATAAATATTTTTAGCCATTCAGCGTGAAGAAGATAAGATAAAAAAATCATTGAAAGAAGCAGCTTCTAAAAATGATAGGCAAGTCTGCAATATTTTGGCCAAAGAAATAATTAGGTCAAGAAAAGCCATCACCAAAATTCATGTTAGTAAAGCCCATCTAAACTCAGTGCAACTACAAATGAAAAATCAACTTGGTAAAGTCTTTTTACATCTTACATATATCACAACTCTATGTGTATTTTAATATATCGTAACATTACCATAATAACATTGGTTGTATCTGCAGCTACTCTGCGAATTGCTGGTGCTTTACAGAAGTCAACTGAGGTATTTATTTGTTCGGAGTTTAGTTTAAATTTTATAAGTGGGTTGAATTCATATTGATTATTTTATATTTAAGGTCATGCAAGCAATGCAATCCCTTGTTAGACTTCCGGAAGTCGCAAATACAATGAGAGATATGTCTAAAGAAATGATGAAAGCTGGCATTATTGAAGAGATGCTGGATGAGACTATGGACAGCCTTGAGGATACGGAAGAAATGGAAGAAGAAGCGCAATCCGAAGTGGATAAGGTTTGTAAACTGAACATGCTTGATCAACTATTTGGTTTTACATCTGCTAATGTGAAATACATGTAAGCGCTAAAGTTTGAGCCGACTTGACAAATTAATTTTGCAGATATTATGGGAGTTAACACAAGGTAAATTGGGTGAAGCACCAGCACCACCAGTCGCTTCAGAAAATACACCCATACCTACAACTAGTCATGTGCATGACAAGGAAGAAGAAGAGGACCTTGATGAAATGCAGTCCCGTTTAGAAGCACTTCGCTCTTAAAAAATAAATGTACCTGCAAGCTTCTATATTTAAATTACTGGAAATAATTGCTGCTACATATTTTTTATTTCGTTTGTTCACGGATTGAATTTCTTTTTGCACATTTATAATGAGAAATAATATTGTAAAATTTACAAGTCACTTCTAAATAAAATCTAAAATTAGTTTGTAGTTTGGTATGCATTATAACTTATGATTTTTAAGATTATATGAAAATTAATATATATGTAATTAGTAATACGCAATGTGCCTGTGATAGTCATACGAAAAATAATGAAGTTTATTGTCTTGAGCTGTTATTGTAATTTATATTTAAATCTGCATCTGTATTTCACGATTTCTAATGGTGTTAATTTTTTTTTGAAAACCAACCTATTGTCACTATAAAAAATATTCTGAAATATAATATTTTGGCTCCATTCCATGTTAAAATTGTATTTTCTAATTCGTTTGATATATGTACAAATTAAAGTGTGAAATTTACGTACGTACACTACGTATGTATAAATATAGTTTTTAACTATGACTTTCATACACATTTTCCTGCAGTATTTCTTATCGAAATTGCTTAAAGATTAATATGTATTATTATGTTTACGTGATTAATTTAATGTTATATAAATGATGTAATGATGAATAATATTGTAAATAAGCAGTTTAAATTGTGTAATGTATTAACTATTTTGTTAATAATAAAATAAACGTGTGATTTCATAGATGTATTTTCTTGGTTAAAATTTTACAACAGGAAATTAGATTGAAAAACTTCAAAGAAAAGAATTCAATAATTGGAAATATGTATATATTTATAAACCATATTGATACAGGTGATTAACTATAAAATACATACCTAGAAAAAATTATTATATTAAAATATTATTTGTTTATGTACTAAAAAATATGTACTAATTATAATTATCTGAAAGCAAAACAATTCATCAAAAAAAAGTTGAAATACATATATTTAAACTAAATGAAACCTAGTCTACATACAGTCATGTATATATTAAATTGGAAAAGATTGTACAGATATTATACGCTCATTCATAGGCACATATTTGTACATATGTTTTGAAAATAAAAAATAAAATTAATGAAGACTTGTCAAACATATAATGTAGAATACAGCTCTGGTCAGTTGAATAAAATACAGAAATTCTTTAAGAGAAAAATATTATGTTTATGAAGTTCTAACTTATTGGTGGATTTTTCTCATCGGAGAACTCCCAACATGATAACACAAGCTCATAAAATATTATCAAAATGAATAAACAATAAAACACACAAAATGTTATTAAATTTTAAGTCATTTCTTAAAAAAAAACGTTATCAGGGAAATAAAATTATATTCAACGAGACTTCGGCATTTGGGTCACAAAATATCTGGCATCATTTGTACATAACTGACACTACACATAGTATTAATTAATTAATAAAAGTTTCATATTTTTATATAAATTTTAAATCTACATAATTAAACACCATTTGTGTTCTTCTTGGGTTCTTCCAGGGACGATATCAGAAACCATTGGCATCTGCCTATCTACTTCCATTTCACTTCTAGATGTTCCTGGGTCAGTCTGTATTAAACTTTCTTTGTGAGCCAACCTGGTGTGGACCTGAAATTTGCTATATGTCTCAAACTATCCTGATTTAATCCAAAAACTAAAATTTAAAAAAATTGCACACCTGTGTCTCTCTTGCTCCGATTGGAGTGCTACTTGCCATTTTATCTCTTAAATTTCTCAGTGGTGTAGATATATAGCCCAACAACTTTTGCCTCTTGGATGGGCGCTCTTGTGTTGAATCTGAATGCTCTGATCTTTCTTCTGAAAGTATCAAGACTGGTGACTCGGTGCCTGTGGTAGTTGATGATTCAGCGCATGGTGATTGACGCCGTTTCCTGCCAACTACATGTCCTACCGGAGTCCATTTTGGAGACGAATCCGATAGGATAGTATCACCTATTAATAAAAATTGAGAAATGTTATATAACTGATTGAAATTTTTTTTTAAATACAATTTAAATGCTCCATACGTGTTTCAGATCCCAAAGTTGCGTTAGCGCTACTAACATTAGGTGAAATGTGGCCACTAATATTTTCTGAATCAGGTCTATTAATTTTATGTCTTTGAACTGTAAGATTCCTTAAGCTGAGTTCCCTGAGAGGACGATAGCTTTTTCTTCCTTTAATGAGTCTGTAAAAGAGATAATTTATTTAAATTAAGTAAAAATACAATAAAGTTAACTAAAAATACAACTGCAATGACTTTTTAAACCACTAACCGAACGCTCTCTGAATAGCTTTTACTCTCGCCTTGTCCAGATTCTTCAGAACAGTTTAATGTTGATGATCCTTCCATTGAGTCTAAAGCAGGTGTATTATCAGTTCCAGAAGATGTTATATCTTCGATAACATCAGTATCTTGAGTAGAGTTATTTCCTAATAATTAAAAGTATATTAAATTACATATATACATAAATGTAAACAAGTTCATATATGTACAGAGCGTGAAAATAATAATAATTCAAAGTTACCAGAATAGTTTGCAATTGTGGAATATTGTTCTGATAGTCTAGAACTTCTTCTATAGGGTGAAATCTTAATACGAGATTTTGAATAATTGGTATCAGTTTTCGAGTTGGTCACTTCAACCACAGTTGAGACAGCTTCATTTTTTGTTTCTCCAACTACATAAAATTCAACAAAATCACAATAAAAAAAAATAAAACCAATGTGTATAGTTCAAATTTTAAAATAAAATCATTCGAAAACAATCATTACCTTCAACATCTTTCACAGAATCAGTATCCTTAGACTTTTTGTCAACTGAACTACTGTCCGAGGTGGGAGAATCTCTTGGAGTGAGTGAATATATTTCTTTCATCTTCAATACCTTTTCTTTTAGCTGAAATTTTTCGTAATATATAAAGATGATATATTTATAGGAATATCAATTATAATTTTCAAAATGATTTTACTGGCATTGTTTGATCATGAGAGGTATCAATGGATGGAGGGCGATCCGAATTATCAGATATTTGTTCCGTAACTGGTGATGATGGTGCTTCAGTTACCGTATCTTGTTTTGAATTGAGCATTTGTGGTGTTTCAGGTGTTGGAATGACTTTGGCCTATTATAAAAAGGCATCAATCAGTTAAAAAACGTGTATTATGTACTATTATTATCACACTCAAATAACTAAATCAAATATAACAAGTACATAATACTTTGTATATACATTAGTGTCATTACCTACTAGTTTAAATAATTATTAGGTAATAATACACTCTCCATGTTTAATTTTGATTACGAAAGTTCTAGCTGTAACGTATATATTCACCTGTTTTTACTTTTTTTTATTTATTTAGATGAGACAAACAAAACAAATGAATAGGGAAAATATATATGAACGTGAAGTGGGAAAAAAGCCAATAAAATAACTAACTTGAGATCGTCTTGTAACACTTCGACCAACAGGAGAAAAGTCTGGTGATGATGAATCAAAATTACATTCATTATCTGATGTTTCATCATAAATTAATTCTGGAAATAGTTCATCATTATCTTGTTCTGAATTTGGTATGACAGCTTCATCCTCAATAACTTCATGAGTTTCATCAACAACGAGGAGGTTTCCATCGCCATTTGATGTGCCATTGCTATTGAGAGCAACATCTGTGACACCATTACTAACTGATTTGTCTTTAGCAGGAGTCTGACTTCTGCTGTCACTCTTCTCTTTTTTGGATTTTGATTTTCCATTCACAGCTGTCTTAACTGATTCTTGAGAATTGCTAGTTTCGGGCTTTGGTTCTGGCACCTATAACATATTAGTATAGCTGATAATTCTACATATTATGATTTTTAATTGACTTAATATTAACTCATTTAATGGCTTGCCCGAATTTTCCGAAAACTCTATGAGAGTCTGCGTATTTTTCGCAAAATAATGGGAGAAATAATAGGTTTTGTAAATTAAACATAACTCCTAAACCTTTCTATCAATTAAATTAAAAGTTATAATACAGCTTATTTGCAGTTGTCTTCGATCAAGTGAATTATTATATTATGATTAATGATCACGAATTTCTAAATATTATTATTTTGGAATATTATCGATCAATTCATCGGAAAAAAAGTCAAGCTTAAACTATAGAAATATAAATCCATATATATTTTAATTTATTTATTTTAAATAAAGATATGATGGCACGATATCTATTAATTGAAGTTTGTAGGATTTAAAAACACACACGCTTGACGGCCTTTGAATGAAGTCTTGCAACGATAATCCAATAAGTTTTAGAATGAATTTCTATAATAAGCCAACTCAAATTTGTATAACTTATATTATTTTACAAACAAAATAGACATTAAAATATTAAATATTATTTCATACCTTAGTTGCTGAATCATTTGGTGCATTTTCTACTGGTAAAGGTTCTTGAGGAACAGGTGTAGTTTGTCTTGATTTGTTTGGTTTTTTCTTTGAGGAATCCATTTTACTCTGAAAAATTCAATAAATTTAGAATGAGAGTTGATCGATGAAAACACAAATAAAACAAGTATGCAATAACAAAAAGCAGTCTTTAAAAAACAAGTATGCAATAACAAAAAGCAGTCTTTAACAAAAAAAAGCAAATTTTCATTTCATAATTATTTTATCATAAGTTATGTATACAAACACATTAATATTATAATCGTAAGATAAAACAAGATGCACAGAAGAAAATTTTAAAGTTATCTAAAATTAATGAAAAAAATACAAATTTTCTTACAAAATTTATTGGCTCAACAGAAACTATACACTTCGGAAGACTCTTCTTATTCATGACTGACCTGAAAAATATTAACGAATTCCCAATATATATCACAAAATAAATTGATGGATTTTGATTGTATAATATAAAATTACATAAAAACTGAATGCTTATTTAAAATTTAAGACTCGCAGAAAAAATATGAAATTGAACACCCATTATATTTATCGCACAACAAAGACCTAGAAGAAAATATCAAGTAACTACATATACATATGTACACATATGTAAGTGAAACAAAAAGCTAGCGATATTAAATTACGGAGATATCGACCAACTACACATTTGAGAGTTGTTAATTACATATATTATATATATATATATATATATATATATATATATATATATATATATATATATATATATATATATATATGTATATAACTAATATACTAACGATTTCAATTATAATACATTTCAAGCATGTAAGAAATGAGTATGGAGACAAAAATTTAGGTTAAATAGATGCACGTGAAATTTTGCATAGAATACGGCCAACTGAACAAACAACAAAAATGGTATATTTATACGAGGCGATTCCTATTTACAGATTAAATATTTAAGTTTTCAAAAATTACATTGCATATGAAAATGATCGGAGTTTTAAAATACATATAACCACATAGACACAAATCAAACATATTATTTATTGAAAAACAAAATGCCATATTTAAAAATAAATGAAATTACATGCTTCATAATATTTTAAATACTTCAATATGGAGAAATCATGTATATGTAAGGCGAGGGGATAACTGAGTTTAAAATTGAATTCAAATTAAAGTCATTTTTTACATACATATATACGATTTTAAACAAGAGATAGCCCCTAACCGACAATATATATAAAAATATAAGTTCCTTTACAAACAGTCCAGCTAAAAACATTACAATAGAGCAGGATGTTTACTAACCGAAACGCCGAGCCCTGCATTGTATAAATTGTGATTACGAATATAAAACCTCAAACAAACGTTACATAAAATTAAACTAATAGGACTTTAAAAGGCAAGAAGTTTCATACGGTTAATTTACACATGTACACAATAAACACAAGGCGACAGGTGCATTCGGCTGATACACATTGATGCGAAATGCACATGCAAAGGATGCACACGTACCATCCATCTCGGGAAAGAGCAGATGGAGTTCTCTGGTATGTATGTGGAAGCAGAAGCACTACAAGAAGTATCGTGTGTACTACCGATGCGAGTCTCCCGCAGACAGCGATAACAATAAGAGTGGTCAGCGGTCGGAAACCATCGACTCTGAAACCACAACGTAAATAGATACAATGTGGACGCGTGTAAGGCGATTCGTGCATATGTAATTCGTTTGATATGTAAACTAAGGAACTGACCCATTTGCGTTATTGAGTATGATATACATATGTAGTACCATCCGTATATGGAAAGATATAAACGCTGTGATGAAATCGTTCATATAGTTTTTACAGACCGGTTCCAATCTTAACCGAATATAAAAAAAACCGATCAGATCTCATTTAGGTCGAATATACACTAAATTTTCCACCTGCGGTTTGAAGATACGCCTCTCACCGCTGGAGTCTATGTACGCGTCCCGTGCCGCAATTTTGAGTGTGTTCTTATATGTATTCATACTGGCACAGTACATACAGCGTATAAACAACACTACGAAAAGTACAATTCTGTTACTGTGAGTTTTTCTAAACTCTTGGTAACAGACCTGTAGATTCGAAACAACAGCAACCTACATGATCTATTCATATTATACAGCAGTACATGCAGGGGCGTCAGGGGGGGGGGGGGTTGAGGTGGGCAGCCGACCCCCCCCTAGATTTGAACGGGACTATCCACGTTGTTTAATATATTATTATGAATTTGAATTAAAATACTAAACCAACAAAAATATAATATTGAAATTTTTTGAACACTGTCAAACACGTCGATTTTTCTCAGAAAAAAAAAACTCCCAAATATATTTTTTGTTGTGTCTTGCTTTGAAAGATTTTTTAAAATTATTTTACTATTAATTTTATTGATAAAAACACCCCCCCCCCGGGAAAAGATGAAATAATGCCCCTGAGTACATTCTGAGTCGTGATTCTGTTGTGACTGTGTTGGCTTCTTCTTCTGCTTCCTCTTCCGTTTCGTCTCCATTGGCTCAACCTCCGTTGGCTCAATCAAAACTGCCATTTCTTGTCTCAAAGAAAGTCACGCGCCAAACTGGGAGACCGAAAATTGGTAATTTATTACCAAAATGCACGAGGTCTCAGGACAAAGCTGGCTGCGTTTAATTCAGCCGTTTCTACTACATATTTGTGATGATATGATAGCACTAACGGAAACATGGTTGACTTTATCATTTTTTGATGCTGAACTTTTTGATTCTTCCTGGAGGCTGCATCGTCGCGATAGAGTAGATCGACGTGGTGGTGGTGTATTATTTGCTTGTCGTGATTGGTTTCGGTCAGTCCGGATGACAAATTTTGAAACTCTATCTGGTGAGGACTTATGGAATTCATAACTTGAAAATCATAATCGAGAAAGAATATTACGAAATACAAAAACCTTGTAAACATAGAATGAATTCAAGACGATAAACGATATATAATAATAATAATTATTATTTTTAGTTGTTTGTGTATATATATGTTTTGTTTTTGTTATGTCTAATTTATTATTTTGTTTCTTGTCTTTTCTGTTATATTTTTGACCATTGTGGCGCATTAGGAATTCCTGTAATGCTACAACGGTCCAAACTTTAAATAAATAAATATAAATAAATAAATATGTCACCGTAACGTATCAAACAAAACCGGACTTTCTTGGCCGTGGAAATATTCACGCACGACGTGATGTCATAGTGGTGAATGCAAGCATACTGACGAAAGTGCGCATGCGCATATGAATACTTTCGGAAACGTCATATTGTGACAATATTGACTCGACTATACGACACAAACAATATTGCTCCGTATCGCCGCGCTCTGTAATGTAATGTAAGCCGATTTTGCCTTGTTCTCGGCCGAAACTTGTCTGAACGTACCGAAATGTGCGTTGCTGTATAGTATCAATAGAAACTGTCGTTAGCGTGATCTGCTATGCCGTGCCGTAGCCGTTAACTGCTGGATAGTATAAATATAGCTTAATCGCATGCTATGGTGAGTGTTAGAGCTAGTAGCCGGACCCACAGCGCGCCGTTTATTGTTCAATTGTTGTAAATGCATTGTTAAAGGTTCGTCGAACCTTTTTTTTGTACTCTAGCTTTGTAAATAGAGCCAAACCACCCCGATTCCTGGAAAAAGCACGGTCTGTATCCGTAGTCTAGTTATAGCAAGCGATCCTGCGAGCGAATTTTTTTTCGATAATATGCCTCAGCTTCATTTCTGAGAACTTGCAATTTTGGTATTAAAAAAAAACAATGCTACGAAGTGTCTAGCTATGAACTCTAGATGCTACTACGTGTCTGGCTATGATCATATGGCCGAATGTATTGCGAATAAAGCCCTATAGCGGGCTCTATACTCGCGCCGTAAACGGCCGCGAACACCGTGCGTGTGAGTCGAAATGTGAGTGTGTTCGCGCGCGAGTGTAGAGCCCGCATATCAGTTGCTCGTAGAAAAAGGTCTGTCGTATTCCAATGCCTATAAATGATCTCGTCTGTGGTTTCCTAAGGTGACGACTGACTTTTATTACATACATACATCATATGTGCCATGACAGGAATTACCCCAATGCGACAAATATGGTTAGATTATTTTTGTACATAAGTACAAAAACATTTTTTCAAACATAACAGGAAATAATTATAGACAGAGAATACAATAGAGACATCTTAGGACAATACACAATTCTTTTTATACACAGTAAATTTGCGAGAAATGCATTATGTAGATAGCATTTATAAGATCCAACAAATTCGAGATGCTGATAACTAGAATTTTCGAGAAACAGAGGGGGGGGATATCGATTTATTGAATCTGTCACAACAATAAAGCTAGAAAAATCAGAAAATTCTAACAGGAGACGGTCGATTTGTGTTGTAATAACCACAGTATTTTGCCACTAGCGTATTTGGCCGGGACTTGAGGCCATGACCTCTACTGGTATGCGATAGCTCTACTAGTGCACTAAATTTTAATTGTGAGTTTGTTTATGTAATCTGACTAGGTACCATTGAAATCATTAGCTCTTCGAAAAATAGTGAGAAACCACTGGAGAAAAATATAAATAGTGAGAAACCACTGGAGAAAAATATAAATAGTGAGAAACCACTGGAGAAAAAAAAGTGAGAAACCACTGTGCTCGGAATTGAATATATAAAAAATGGAAATGATCTGTTCTAAATGCAAGCATTTGAATGAGAAGGATCGAATTTTATTCCAAGGTATCGCTTATCATCAGTAAACGTAACCACAAGTTACATTGCTACAAGGTCATCATTGATGAATAATTATGCTTTTTTTTTAAATAGTACGTATACATTTGCAACACTATTTTCGAACACTCGAAAAAAAAAACTTCCGAGTTCAAATGTTAAATAGTACATAATATATACCAGTCTAGATGACGATTGGGTCAATTACACAAACAAATTAATGCGTAACTCAATTTTTCCTAAAACCATTGATATGTTACTCATATATTTTTCAGAATATTATGAAATTTTTATATTCTATATATGTATGTATGTATGTAGCATCGGAAAAAGCGAACTTTGCACGGTAAAAAAGTGATTATGGAAATGATGATTTTTTTTTTGCAAGATGTGTATATGTAGTCAGGAGCGGCTCGTGACATTAAAAACAGTTGGGGCACGAATATTTTTCTAAAAAAATTATAGAGTTCGTGCTCTAAAAAGGCAAGTGTGATTAATAAAAAATATATAGCAGGCCTGGACAAATTGCGGCTCGATTCGAGTTTTTGTACGGCCCGCCAAATTGTTGGTTATTTGAGTATCACTTATTTTTTACTAGCCTATTCTTATTTATGTTGAAATTCTTTTTCATGATAGTAAATAATGTATATGTATAAATAGTATTTTATTTGAGGGCCGACGTTCATTTTCAATTCCTAATACGGCCCTTCATTCGAAAAGTTTGCTTTGCCTGCTCTACAGTGTAGAGTCTACACTAAATACCAGAGTAGCAGGTAAACTAAAGCTGGCAACTATGGGACCACGGCAGAAAAACAACTGCCCCCAAACTGCATTACGAACCGATTCTGCTCACTGCATGTTGAGCTGAATAAAGAAATCTTTACGAGTCACCAACACAATACAAAATTTCTTTTATTTTTTGGTTAGAGGAAATGTGCGCGGGGCAGTTCCCGGTTGCTTGAACTAAAGACGAGCCGAGCCGCTCCTGTACACGACGCACAACGGTTCCTTGGTTTTAAGACCGATAGAGCTCTTGTGTAAACGCACACAGCCCAAATTGGAATATAATTTGCAATGTACCAACATTTTTTTCCGGTAAACCAGTGTTAGGAGAAATTATTTAATGAAATTTGAGGGTAAATTGCAATCCCTTAACATACTAGGCATCGCCCAACTATGGAATGAAGCGCCAACATCAAATAATTCTAAGATCAAATATCAAATAATTCTAATAAATAATCACATCAAATAATTTAAGTTCGAACACATCCGCTAATTAATAATATATATAAGACGAAAGTTTGGGTCTACATCACGGCATCGAAAGGTCAAAAAATCGAAAATCGAAAGATCAAAAAGAATGTAAACGGTACTATGTATGTATATATATAATATATATCAGTGGCATGCGGTGAAATTATCTCTCTTTTTGTCGTATAGCCTTACTTAATGTGCGCGGGCAGGATACGGGAGGAAAAGTCTGTTCCTCTTGTATCCTGCTCGCGCAAACTAAGTGAGGCTGTACGACGGGGGGGAGAGAGTTTTACCGCACGCCACTGATATATATACTACCCGCTTTTCATATGTATTCATGGTAAACGAACATTTTCGATTTTTTTACTTTTCGATGCGGTGACGGTCACCGCGAAAGTTTATATGTAAACAGAACGTTTACGACGAAAGGATCGCATCCAAAGAATTGAAATGCAAATATGAAAAAAAAAACAAACAAAACCATCGACTCGCGAATTGAATGGATCGATAACAATACAGCCGGTTATGAATACGTTTCACCACGTGCCATACAATGAAAAGCGTATGAATAAGAATACGCACATGCATATTAACGCGACACGACTAATATTTCCATAACGATGTACATATAGATATATAGAAGAGGTCTGCACTGTGCACGCTTTGACGTCTCGGTATATCATTATTGGTTTTTTTTGTGTCGCGTCGCGTAGAGTCGCGTCGAGCGCGTAGCCTAAAAATGTGTAAACGGTTGATGACCCCTGGCGGCGTGTGGACACGAGTGCATAATGAGCGCCAGTTGACGAGCCGGTCGACGGTTATTCTTGTTCTCGACCAGTGCTTCCAAAGGGCGGGGTCGCGGTCCATTCATCCGCATCGTTGGTCGAGGTTGGGGGGGCGCGTCCCGACGCAAACTTAGAGGTAGGAACGGAAGCGTGCCGTTTATTGTTCAATTGTTGTAAATGCTTTGTAAAAAAGGTTGGACAAAACTTTAACAATGCATTTACAACATTTGAATAATAAACGGCCCCCTCAGGGTCCGGGCTTTAGTCATAATACATATGTTAGTGTTTTGCCCGTTGGGTGGGTTTCAATGGGTGGTTTTATTAAAGGAATTGCAAAATGATTATTACTAACAGGAGGATTACCGACACATTGAATCATAGCCTATGAAGACCCCAACTGTGATGGGCGTATCCAGGGCCGCCGAGAGGGGAGGGAAGTTGGGGGGTTAAAGTTCCAGGGCCCGGACTACTTGAGGGGCCCCGTGTTGAGACGTTCGACTGATCGATATTGATATTTTATATTATTCTACATAAAAATACATACATTTCTTTAGTACTAAATGTTTATTATTTTTCGATCCGCGCATTCTTTGTGTCCATGTGAAATCGTACATGTTATATCATACTTCCTTACTCGATTATTTCAAAAAATAGCATTTAACATATACATGGGTATTTTTCTAATAATTCTGATAGATTTTTCGCATATTAAAAATATACCTGTAAGATTTTATTTTGGTTTGTCATAGGGTATGGAATTAATTAGCTGGTTGTTGCAAGCATTATATGCTTGATTTGTTATGGAAATAATAAGGGCGAAAACACACTAAAAAGTACGGAACGTCACGTCCTTCGCTCCACACTGTGACAGTGGTGTTCCCCAACCGAATTCGGGTGTAGTTGCACGTGCAAAGTGCATATGTTTCTCCTACATTTCTTCAAATATGGGATTCACCGTTATCGACCACTGTCAAGCAAGGATAAAATATCACCGAAAACACTCCAGGTGGGGATTTTAGGGATACTATACCATGTACATATGTATATGGGCTTATGGTGGTGCGTTTTTCCGCATATTTAAAAGTATCTAAAAAAAAAAAACACGTACCACTCAGTGTGTTTCCCCCCTAATAGTGTACCTAAATTAGAATAATTTGATGGGCATAAATGCACTAAATGAAAAAAAAAGTGCAAAAGAATTTTTGTCAAATATCAGTAGACGATATGTTTTGGAACTGCGAACTATTTTAAAATGGGTAAGAATAAAATTTTAAAGACTCGAATCTTTCAATACATTTTTTGGAATTGGTATTTAAGAAAAAAATTCTCACTTCAAATCGATGTAGTAATATATTTTAGACTAGTCAAATCAAAAAAGTTTAGGAACTCCTAGCAGTATCGGAAGTACTAAATAATGTTTTCAAGAGACATTTTTTCCTAGAACCATATAATAAATTTATCATTCAAAATATTTTACTCTGGAATATGTTGAACAAAAAAATTTGCCGAGCTCACTAAACTTATCTTAGAAGTACAAACATATACATATATGTATGTATACTTATACCTAGTTTTTATTTCTAAAAAGAAAAAATTTATACATTGTTAGTTCTTCAATAACCATCATTACTAAATAATAGCATTAATTAAGAAAAGAGTCGAAATTAACAATATATACACAAATACATATATACAGTTATGCAATACTTTCGATATAATGCAAGGGCAAGGTCAATGATTACAGCGCAGCAAGTTGGCTTATAATAGATACTGATAAAACTATTTATATAAGTCAGATTGCATTTCAATTTGTTATGAGACATCTTGAAAGCCTCCAAAATCAATAATTTCCGCATTGAAACGCTATGAGTCTTAAAATAAACAAGACAACTTTTCCCTCTCCTTGGGACATCCAAAATAGTGTAGTTATTTTAGACATAATAGAGAATTCCATGCCAAGTCTTCGTCAAATGTTAATTAACTCGAGTTAGTTGTTAGATAATGAATGTAATAAAATCGTTGGGTAGGACTACTTATGACTGGTCTTAATGAGCATCTTAATCAACATCCGACATTCTTGTTGGAATTTTACTATGACTGTTTGAACCGGTTCGTTGCACTTGGTGCAGCGTAGAAGGTCAATGTCGATTTCTAATTTACAAGAAGTCATACTGAATTAATATTAAACATTTGATTGGCAGATTGGAGCATCGATTTGAATGATTCTTGCATGTATTTTGAATTGGACAAGAGTCAAATATTGTACATTATTTCATAGGGAAATAAGTCAATTATTTTAAATTCAAATTACATATATTTAGGTAGATCACATGATGTCGTAGACTTTATAACTCACATTGTAGACATTACACAATGATAAGGTATTAATAGTTTTTGAACCAACACGAAATAAAGTTTTTTTTAAAAGTAATTCATAAAAAAAGAAAAGTGGAAAGCATTTGAGTGACGATTGAATGTAAAAAAAATAAGATAAAAATTTCAAATCTTAAATGACTTATTATGGAATGAAAAATGCTCACAATAAACACCACAATCAGCAATCGAAAAGTAAAACGTTTATTATGCATGAGATAACAAATGTAAATGACAAAATTTGTCTTACTAACATAAAACTTGTTACTTAGTTATATTCTTTTTAGACTACAAAAGAAATGCAATCATAAAAAAACGGTTCCATGTATATTTATCTCAATGACTTTTACACCAATTCCTAACAGAATGTGGTGCATTAGACTCGATTTGATTCTTCTTAAGACAAATTATTAGCTTCACAATTAATGTTTTTCTTCTACAAATCATCATTAACAGCCATTCCTCATCCAATGCCGGATAACAGCTTCACCAAAATGCTCATCTATCTCACCCCATACATTTTTCTAATTTCGTCTACCCATCTTCCTTTTGTAATCTCTTGGGTACTATTCCAGCACTTATTTTATCCACCTTTCTTCCACTCTTCTAACTATGTAACCCGTCCATTGCCATTTCAATTTTCTTCACTCTCTACTATACCACTACTCTCGTCATATTTCTCACCCACATATTCCATTTCCTATCTCTCCTCATTATGCCGAACATACATACTTCTTAGAGTGCATTATTTTGGAATTCAATATCAAAGTTTCACATTCATACATCATCACTAGCAAAACACATTGATCGAAGATCTTTTTCTTCATGCAAAGTAGTATTTTTGATTTAAAAACGGTGTCCATTCGCCCAAATGCACTCCATCATAATTTCAAACGTCTCTTTATTTCCTCTTCTTTACTACCGGACATGTCTATTATTTACTATACTTAGCTATAGAACATCAAGTCTTTGCATCTCTAAAATTGGATACATTCCTCATATAAGTATATTTTTTTATTTCCCCAACACATCGACGACCTTTTTTTTCTAATACTTCAATTATTAAAAACTAACATAATAATTAATTCTACACAGAACTGATTAAAATTATTCTTACCGATTAAAAAACATTTTAAATTTTTAACATTCAATATTGTGTTTTATCCATAGAATGGTCATTGTTAACAAAAGTATCGTCTAAAAGCGAGCCATCGAAGAGAGAGACGGAAAGTCAGAAGAGAGACAAAGTTTAGCAAACAATGAACAGAGTTTTTGTAGCAACATTTTTGGAGGCTGATAGCGATTCTATGCATTCTACTTATATGGTTTTATCACAGGACCACACATTGTTGATCGAAGAAAAACGTCCTTCAGCATATGCATATATTCCTGGTAAACAAAGACAATATTTGACTAATTTGCCAATATTTTTGTAGGAAACATTATTTTCGCTAAAGGCTTTGTATATTTAAATTCATCTACTAGATACAAAAGTGTACTGGTTTTATCTCACGCCTTACCAGGACAGATACTCAAAATACCAGTACTGTACTGGTAAAAACAGTACGAATGGTCACCTTAGTTTATGTTCAATCACCATAACATCAACACAACAATAAGATTATAGTATTATTTGACATAAATGTACCTAGAATTTAAACAATGTAAGATATTATATAGTAGTTTTTTTTTATCCTGCATCGATCATGAAACATTGGAATTGTGATATTTTAATAAAGGGGGGGGGGGGTGTTTGTTGTGACGTAAATTACGTAAACGACTATAATTGAATTAACCAACACATCATAATACGCACAATTGCGACTTGTGTCAATCGAACATCATGTTTTGAGGTTAGTTTTGATCGTAATGATTAATTAGGCCCGGCGGATGCGGTTATGCCGGTCTTGCGAGATACAAAGTACATATTACTGGTTACAAGTAAGAGGAAAGATACCTGGAGACGGAGAGGTCGCACTGCAGCGGCAGGAGCGCACTGGAACGAGCTCAGGATGTCCTGGTGACTCAACCGCGACTTGACGTGTGATTATTGAAAGAAAACAATATTATCTGCGGTGTGGCGATTTGTGGTAATGTCTGTGGAGATGCGAGCAAGAAGCGTCCCGGCGTCCGAACAAACACAACAACGCCACTGGCCACCGATCGCCGATCACGTCTACCAACTACGCTTTCTTTACATGCCTATTTCCCAGTATGCATAGTAATCCTTTATTATAGTATTGGGCTGGCATAATTGTCGAAATGCTGACCGGGACGTTTGGAGATGAATAATTGAAGCTATATTTGAATAATAAGAGCTTGCGGTTTAATTTAAATATACTTAGCTCGCGAGCTATTTAGACCAAACTATGGGAACACTTGAGGGGGCTACAGACGCTCCGGAATTCCGGAGGGGTCTGCCTTGAGGCGACCCATGTTGACGCAGACAGCAACGTGTGTAGGAAGATTCGT
The DNA here is from genome assembly GCF_051622035.1 of Arctopsyche grandis. Taxonomy (NCBI): domain Eukaryota; kingdom Metazoa; phylum Arthropoda; class Insecta; order Trichoptera; family Hydropsychidae; genus Arctopsyche; species Arctopsyche grandis. The sequence continues at coordinate 18,254,303 of NC_135357.1, forward strand.
CTTGAGGTCGAAGCGCATACAGGTTGAGGTGACCTCAAGTTGACTCAAGTTCACTTCTGTACAAACATGCAGAACAACGACCAGTGTTTTCTAGACCTGAATATTAAAACATTGAAATATGTAGACCCAGAGAAGTGTTATACAATAGAAGTGCCTTTTTGAACAAATACCCTGTGTCAAACGCGTTCACAGTACTATAATTAGTAATAATAGTTGTCTCTGTCACGCTCATAAGCGTGTCCGCGCGCGAGAAAGAGTCAGAACATCGTGTCTACGCGTGAACTTTTAATTAACAGACCTTTTTTCACGAACGGGGTGTGGCTATAGCCACACCGCAACTGTCGATACTTTTGATGCCTTAGGGCCATAGATGTATAATACATAGATACGCCCTCACGCTTTATGTCGGTCTTCCTGCTGGCGTATGCAAAATACATGGCGGATGCACATTTTCTCTCAGTAGCTAGTTAGCTTCTAAGAAGTAAGGAGTACGCATAGACAGCGGTATGCAACAGCGGTCGACAACCTCGGCCACAGGTGTTATTAAATGCATGCTTGTGGAAGTTACTAATGTTTAAATAGTTAATGATGGTTTTATTATAGTAACATACATTTGTAGTTTAATATAGTGTGTATAGCCAAATATTTTTTTCTTAATATGGCTTTATTAGTTTGATTTACTGTCACGCGGAATGTCCAATAAAATAAAACTTCAGTGCATGTACATATACATAAACTGTACCAAAGTTAGTTGCCGACCGCTGCGTCCTTCCTTTTTTTTTCACCACTACCCCGCTAGTTAAACCCCCCGCATCCCTCAGTTAATGGCGACAACATCTCCAACCAAAAATGTCCGTAAGGGCGCATCTATGTATCTATGTCTGAATATCAAAACATCCAAATATGTAGACCATTTTAAGTACGTTAATGTACTGATGAAAGTATATTTTAGTCAACCCTTTGAATGCTGACCAACGCCGATCGTCGTTTTGCTGACAAGTCCATGGGCCTGCAAAACGCCGATAGGTGTTGTAAATTTTGCATATATGTATGTGAGTAAATAAAAATACTACATGCTAAACTTATAAAGGTAGCATTGAAAAAAAAAAATGCATTTAACGTGGGTCGTGTAATCCGTGTTATTCATTTGTCGTATATAGAAAATTTATAAAGACTCGCTTAAACCAGAATTTATGAATTTACAACCATAGCAGAATTACCCGATGGAAATCATTAACTGAGTATTTTAGATTGTGAGCATTACATTAAGAAGATCGTACTATGTATGTATATAGTTTTGGAAAAATACATCACTTTATGTTGTTGCAAGATATATAAGTGTTTTCAAAACTCGAAATCCTCAGCAGTAGTTATGTAGGATTTGTTTGGATTAGCTACAATTTTTATACCTGCTTTCTATTGGATTTCTAAATAATTCTAGTTGGAAATGTTTTCAAAATTTTCAGCGTGTCGGGCCTTCAACAGATACGACGCCAGCACTCAAAGGGTTAACCGGAACAAATCAAGTGTAAAAAATATTTTTATTTTCAAATACCAAATTAATGACAAAATGTGTTTGAAAATTGTATATTATTGAAAATACTAAAACATATTCTACAAAATATACATACATACATATATCTTTGGATAAATAAAATTTACTAAAAATAAATAATGGCAATAAAAATGATTTTATTTCTTCTTCTTGCCACCCTGTTGTAAAGACGCTTCAAAGTATATTCGCTTGCGAATATCATCACTGAAAAAGAAGTTTGATTATGAATAAAAGTTCTAACGATTAAATAAGAATAATTTATTTTTTCTTGATATTATTTTACCTATTAAGCCGCTCTTTAATTTTGACAGAACTAATGTATGATTTGTCCCTCCTAACTTCTCTCTGGGCCGCTTTCATTTCTTTCTTTTGTTGTTTGCGAATTTGTTGATTCATGAGATGAAACTGTCCCTGATAATAACCGAGCCATCATATTATTACAGATACTGTTATTATCTGAATTATCTGTTAACTTTATTTACTGAAATTCCATTATCCTAACTGAATTTTTAGCTTCTAGCATTTTATTACTTTTTGAATTCTTTATCGATTCTATATATGGAATCGTTTGATGAATCAATTTGTCAGATTGAACGATAGTAATATCTCTTTTTTGGAGATTTGTAGAAAGCGAAGAATGTTCAAACAGAACGCCATACATAAGGGCGAGGTCCGTTAACTGTTTTGAGGAAATGCGTTTAAAAAATCCATTAAACTTTGGATCCAAAGATTTGGATCGAAGTTTATCAGTACTCGTTGACTCAAAATGACGAATAATTTTGCCAAACTACAGAGCCGGTTCTAAACGAACTTGCAACCCATCTAATTACCTTACATCTAATTAATAACCGTCTATACATTACATCTAATTAATAACCTTCTATACCATCTAACACGTCCAATTTTTGAAATTTTTTGCCCTGTTCTGTGGCAATTTTTTCGATTTCTCGTTGGTTTTTCGAAGATTGATTATAAAGAGAATATAACTTATCCATAAAACTTTAAAATGATTTATTCCATGAACTTCAGAAATAGAATCCCCAATTGACAATCAAGATCATCGGCAGACCTATTGAAATGTTTTTACAAGCAAACTGATATGAGACAAATTAAAAAAAAGGAGGAAAAGGAATACCTGTGCTTAGATTTTGTGGGAAATTCATTAGCCGCAGTTCATCTCATACGTGCTAATCTGTCTTTTTCCAATTTTTCGAGTTTTTCTTTTTCCTGTTTTGCAATTTCATCTTCACATTTGTCTATCGGAAGGCAAAAAAATGTAATTGTAATCTCGAAAATATGTTAGTGACTTTTATGAAAAATAAATAAAAGATGTAAAATTACCCTGCCATGAGTTTCAAACTTCAATTCCCTAATGGTCTTATCGTATTCCTCATTTTTTTTTATTGTGTTCATTTAGTAATTTATTGATCGGAGATGGCTTTTCAGTTTTATTGTCAACTTCTTTATTGTCTTTTGATACAATTGGATGTAAATCTTTCCATTCTGAATCTAATTTTTCTGTCAGGTCTAACGTTTATTCCTTCGATTTTTGTTTGTCTAATTTTCGTTTTTTATATCCAATGAGTTGTTTGATGAGGTCTTTTCGTGATTTAGCAGCATTGATATGATCACTTCTTGACAATACTCCGCTGCAAAAATTTGCATCAGCCACGAAACCATCTAAACATTAAAGCGAGTATTAGGACATACATATGTACATACACATTTGAAATATAATATCAATTTTATGTAAATCATATATTAAAATATAAATTTATACTTTGAAGATTCCCATATTTCTTTTGCTGTAAATATTCATCGTCGTCTTCATCAGATCGAGGGTTATCGAATTTTTCTATTTCTTCTAAAGTCTGTCCTCTGAATGGATTGGCACTATTAATGAATTGTTTTATAGGATAAGATGAGGTATGTACACATGTATATCGAGAATAATTATATTACCTGTGTGTTAAAATTTTATCATCGGCTAGGTTATAAATGCTTTGTTTCCCGCATTTAAATTTACGTTGTTGATTTTTCTCTGCAGTAAATCTTGCGATCATTTTGTCTTCCATGGAAATTGCAGAATTCTTTTGTCTAGAAAGGTATTGGACTTGTTGAACAGTTTGAGTTCATAGCCCAGAGTATTTTTTCTCTACAAAAAAAAAAAATTCAATAAGAATTGTAAATAGGTTTTTGAGCTCTTTTTCCTATTATGCTGTACATTAACATTAAAATAATATAATACTATGATTACTAACAAAATAATAAAAAAATTGTAAAATAGAAAATGATTAGTAGATCAGTAGCTATTAAAATAGATATAAGATGTATTGTGAACATAATTTAGTAATAATAAAATGCATTTAAAAATCAAAATCAAATACTCAATTCACATTATCGAGTATAAAAAATATGCTTACCCTTTTCATTGCTTTAGTCCGTGATACTCCAAGTAAACTTTAATTTTTAGTTTTTTTGCCTAAAATTTTGAACTTTTCTTTATTTATGTGGACTTCGAATGGATTTAATTGTTTTTTGAATTTCATTTGTGTTTTTTTTAGTGTGTAGTTTGTCGGCTAAGCCAAAATTATTTTTGTTTTTTACTTGCACCATTTTGCCAAATTTGAATTAAAAAATAAACAAATCTATATTCACAAACACGCGCTCAGACGTCACCAAGCAAACAAAGCCAATAACACATGCGCGATGTGAAACGACAACTGCTTGGTCATAAAACTAAGCTCATCGACCATGTCTTTTTTTATCACAAATATCGGTGACTATTGAATAGTTTACGATTGAAATCACTAGATCCCCATAAGTTTATTAATTGATTTGATAATTTTGTCCAAAAAATTTGTAAGAATAGCAAAAAGTCGATTATTCTATTCAACTTGTTATTCTAGTCGCATGAATTCACTGGATAAAGATTTATCTTAAATGTCACGAAGAATATGTAGCTTATATTTAAATACAATAAGCAGTGGTGTAGTGGGGCCGGGGCGACGTTCCGGCACTTTTTTCTAAGCCGGAAAGCGCTCCGTTACTTTTCTAAATTTTCTAAATATTGATATGATGCCCTCAAATATTGATTTTCATACATAATCGTGCTTTTATTTCGAAATTCGCATACTTAAATATTGGGATTCAAATTATTTCTAGTTTAAATTTTATTTTTAATAGATAAATTTTATAGAAAAATTATTTAAAAAATGCTAAAATTAAATTTAATATTCAAAATTCATATATTAAAGAAATTTAAATTTAGTCATATTAATTAGTATCTATTATTTATATAATCGTTTATTGTACAAATATTAAAAAATGAACCAAAAAAAAGACAGTCGGTAGAAATAAAGTAAATTGATAGTTTTTTGGTGATACAGTTTGTTTGACATGAAAGATATTTGAAAAAAAAAAATTCGTGTATTTCAATATAAGGTGAAAGTAATACAATTTTTAATACAAGAGATAAAATTCAATTTTGGGTTTCATCTAATAATCTAATAATTTTGATTGTTTTCCTGCCCTAGATATTAGACTTAAATTTTAATGTAAGTAGATGAATTTTAAAGCTATTAAATAATTTGCCATCTTAGCGAGTTTGTCAGAAGAATACCTCAATATGGCAAAACAAGCTATTTTTATCTTACTTCCGTTTTCTACATCCTATTTATGCGAAACAGAATTTTCTTATTATTTTTATTTTTTATTTTATTTTATTTTATTAATTGAAAAATCAACAGACAGGATGTACATAGATATGTATAAAAAAAAACAAATAGTAAATAAATAATAAATGTAACATCCGAGTTCAATAATAGATTTTTACAAAAATGAAAAAGATAAATATAAGGAAAACAAATTAAAAGTAATTATGTTGCAACAGTCAAAGTGCAGGAACAAACTCGACGCTACCCCACATATAAGAATTGAACTCACCTTTATTGTGCTTGATATCAAGAAGATTTGCTATTTAAGGACTAAAAATCATCAAGTCGTTAAGAGCTTTGTTAAAATATTTAAAAATATTTATGAAATCGATAATAAGTGTTTTAATAATTATTTATATATCAATAATAATAATAATAAATAATAATAATATATAAATAAGCTAATTGCTCCGTTAAAATTTCCGGGTGTGTTAAGTGTTCCATTGCATAAAAAGTTTGGGAAACCCTGGTCTAACATAATCGGCATACAATGAGGCAAGTGCACTTCCTCTATTATTGGTTTCGACTAGAGATCGGCGGTCGAGTTGCCGCCATAAAATAACAATAGACCTCTCCATTGTTCGAGGAAGCCGGTGAGCAAAAAAAAGGTTGACAATCAAATTGACAATAGTGAACCATTTTTTTAGCCGTCGAGCATCTTGTCCGCCGGTCCTTAGTCTCCACACCCTTCCTCAGTAACTTAAATTTAAAAAAATAACTTCAATATAATAACAAAATTTAAGTGTTTACTGGTTCGTGTCTTGACATAGACTGACTGCGAAAGAGCTAATCGAAAAATCTTCATTATTTTTAGGTTCCCCTATATGTAGTATATAAAAATAGTACAAAAATGAAATTTTATGAAAATACCTTTATTTATGTTATGAAAATACCTTGTTTACATAAAAATTCAGTAAAAAAATTTGTGTGTGTGGGGGGGTTAAATTAGTAAATTCAGCGTTCCGCCACTTATTTTTTTAACACTACATCCTTGACACTAACCCTGGTGTTCCACGATTTCTAGGAATGAAGAAAAGCTTATAAAATATTCGATTTTAAATACTTATATGGGGGGTGGGAATGTGTTTCAGCTCCAACCTTACAAATCCTGCCTTCGACCGCGATATATAATATTATAATTTGTAATTATACATAAATACATACCATATGTTTATGTTTATGTACCCACATATGTATGTAAATATGTACATATATGTATGTAGTAAACGAATATCCAATTAAGAAATATTATACGCAATACTCGGTTGAAATAAACTTATTCTTACATAAAATAAACACGTATTATATTATATATCAGTGTTTATATACTCATAGATAGTTTGCTCGAATGCTAGGGTAGAATTCATTTCTTGAGTTGAACAAAGTTATATTAGTTTCCAAGAACTGTTTCTCCTGTGTCGATAGTAATCGACAACGGGACAACATGTGAAAATGATGTTTCAAGAAAAATAATTCAGTCCAAAATCTATGTATATATTTAAAATATGTAGGTATATGGAATAGAATTTATTTTTAAGTTAACTTAAGTAGCTCAATTTTAGAACGAAGCTTCAACCATCAAATAAAATTAGTTCATCGTTAAAAAAAGCCCCAACGAAGTCGAACTTTTCATATTTTCAAATGATTAAATCTCAAAACTTTCAAGTCAAATTAAGAAAGATTAAATGCGTCGATGTTATCTTTCCTTATGAAGTATTAAAATTAAATATTTCATGAATTACATTGTACATATCTATGCAATGTGTTACAAATGTCGTAGTTATGTAGTAAAACGTATACTATAATAATATAATCAAAGTCATATCAACAAACATGATAATAATTTATATATTTTTTTTCCATTCTGAAATCTTAAGATTCACTGATTGCCACATTTTTGGTGATGTATTAAATTTATGATAATATATGTGTGTACATATGTATATGTATGTAAATGGTCCATGTTTTGAATAAATGTATCTTTTTTTCCTTTTGGTAGATATTGTATTGCATATGTACATACATGCATGCTCACAAGGTACGAGTTTTTTAAAACGTGTAAAAAAATATTTTTTACATGTTAACAATGTTGACACTGTATAATGGAAAAAAATAATTATAACACGAGAGTAAAATTTGGTGTTGATTTCATTTGATATAATGAAAATGAATGACAAAATGTGTTTGAAAATCGTATATTATTGAAAATACTAAAATGTATTTTGCAAAATATAAATCGTTGGAATAATTTTAAAAATAATGAAAAAACTTTTTGTTCGAAAATTAAATTTATTTGAGTTTATAAACGTGTAATGTGCTCATCCCATTCTACATACTACGATACATATGTGAATTTTTTATGATTTTATCTTGAAATTGGGCTTAAAAACTCCAATATAATGTTTTCTGTGTGGGCAATTGATTTAACTAGATCTCAACTTGGGGGTTATTATTATTAACTTAATTTCTATCAATCAATCCACTAATAATATAAATTTTATCATTCAAATATGCAATATATGAACGAGTTTAACCCAGTGTAGTGCCTCGTTTTTCAATTATCCTCTCTAAATATTTTTAAATTTAAAAATTATTTTTTAGTTTCAAGGATTTCGATGAATGTATGTATGTTGTGGGAATGTTTTTCTTGCGGTGAAAAAATCACTTTTTCTATTTTCTTATTATTCACGAAATGTCATCATTTACTTTGATGTATCTTGCATATAGATTCTGATCGTTTTTGTTTCTTTCTTTTTTATTCCCAGCTGAAAATAAAGAATCGGAATTTTTGGGAATACCCCAGGGGGTAACCTTTTTTCTAGATTGCATTATTTGTGAAATCCTCTTCCTGTTAGATACTTCAAACGTGTTAGTGGGAAATCTTCGAAATATTTAAGCTTTGAAGGATACAAATAAGTTCAATAAGACATCCCCTTTAAATCGATTTTGAAGTTTTTGACGGCAAATTTTATATAATAATTGTCTATTGCGTGCGTGCCCGCGTGCCCACGTGCCAAGTGCGTGTTGATGTTCGCTAACACGCTCCGTCTCTCATTCTCCCCTTGGAATCTTATATCGTGGAAAGAGACGCAGCATATCACTTCGTTCATATGATCAGCCGACAAAAGCAAAATAATTTTTTTTCAAAAGATTTAATTAAATTTTAAATTATTAATTTTATGATATGAATTGCGCTATTTTACCGAGTGCACACAATTATGTGCACACGGGCCACTAGTTTTATTATAAAAAGATTAATATATTTAAAATGCATTGTTTTTGAAATATAATGAATTTCACTATTGTTTAAAAGAAAGAAAAAATAAGTTTTTCTATAGTAGTAAATATGTAAACATATTCCATATAACCAGCAGCATGAACTAGTCTAGGTTAACATATACATATGTAATGTTTTCAAACAAAGTGGTCAAGGCCCACGGGTTCGATTCCCAAAAGTTGTTGCTGGCCAGACCTAGGATATGTGACTCCAGGTCGATCGTTTCCTATGAGATTTCTGATTTTCTGATTATCTGATTGTCATTGGAATGGTTTTTACAAATTGGAATCCCTGTTCTATCCTATTATTTTTGATCATAGATGTTGTGTTTAATGTTTATAATTATAAATACATAATTATATTTAATAATTTATATTTAATAATTATGTATTTATAATTGATATTTCTAGGCCTGTAGAGTAGACTCGTTGCATTGGAGCAATCTGATAGACGAGTGTGCATGATTGATTGAATAAAATAAAATAAAATAAAATAAAATAAAATACACACATATTATACATACATACATATATAATTTCGAGCAAATGTGTTTTTTACATTTCTCTAAATCTCACAAGGAATACGCTGGATTATTCAAATCAACTGTATCTCTCAGTCGAGAAGTTCAGAAAATTTTGGTTTACGGTTTTGAGATGAAATTTCTTAAATAAAATGAAATTTATGGAATTTTTAAGCAAATTTATAGCTCTCCGGGAAAGTTTTGTTTCAACGATATTGAAAAACATCATACGAATTATTTAAATATAAGGAGTTATCATTCTAAAATCAAAATAGCATTATAGCGTACCAAAATCATGTAGATTAGATTAGGTTCATTTTTATAAAATACTATTGATGCTACCCGGCTTCGCTCGGTGAATGGAAATTAAATGAAAACCATGAAAAAAAATCTTTATTTGTTTTTTTATTAAATTTATTTGAATCGAAGAAAATTGATATTACATATATAACGACCGAAAAAAAGTGTTTGACCAATCCAGCCAATCAGAAACGACTGACGACAGCCAATCAGAAACGAATTACAGACGCCGTTTCGGTTTTATATATAAGATTTCGATTGAGAGATGAGAGGGATTGTCTACTGTAGGTAATGATTTCGCAAATTATTGGATAAGCCATTTTTGATTCTATTCTATTCTATTATGATAAATAAATCGACTATCCAACAATATACCTTTTGTAATCCTTTTGGAATATATTATGCTTGCGTGTGAATTTCAATAAAAAAAGAGTTACATTTATTTTCTTTATAAAAGAAAATGGGTCAGAAAAATCGACAATGATTTGTCATTTGGTGATCGGATTGAGTTTCGTAGTGGGTGATCAATATTGTCGAGAAAAAATTGTCGGAACATTTGTATTCCGGGTGCGATTATTCATCACATATGCGAATAATATTTTAACGAAAGTAAAACATTTTATTTACGATTACGAAATTAGGTTCAGTTTCAGTTCACTTGCATTATTATCAACCGTTGGATTGTTTCGTCGTTTCGATCATACATAAAACAAGATGGTAGCTATAAACATTTGTTATTCCATAAGGTCGTCGTACTGCCAAAACGGTGTGACCATTCTAGTGTAGACGAGTGTGACCCCTGCTGAAGATTTATGGGGTTTGTCTGTTTCAGGCTGGACGCAAAACAAACACCACGTGGACGTTACACCATTTCAGCCATTAACAACATTTTTTATTATAACCGAATAAGTTTTAACTGATTATACGCCCTGCGAACTCAGTATATTTCAATATTAAAAAATATACATTTCACTGTTTATTGTATTATAAATCTAAATAAATACAAGGTTGAGGGTTTCTGATCGAGCAATGTTTGATGTTCTGATTTTCAATGTCGGACCTTCAAACTTTTTGCTTCGTGGTACCGGAATATGGCTGAAGATGAAGTTTTCTTACATCCGGTCGCCGTTTCTCTTTCATCATGTTCATTTATTTCCCTTCAGCTGTGCTGACATGAAATTTTCCTCTGTTCTTGTACGATTTTCTCATAAAATAAATCGACCTTTTTTAATTCGAATTACACTCGATATCGTCCTGTTAAATTAATTATTTTCTAAGTAAAGCTTCCTTACGTATGATATAATTAATTGCTTTGATGCGCTTGATTGCCTAACGAAAAATTGCACGAAATTAAAGTAGGCACCCCATCGTTTTATCTCGTATCACTTCCCTCCTTCCACGTTGCAACGCTGAAACATTGCATGAAATTAGAGTGAGACGCTGGGAGGCTACCCTTCCTTCACTTCATCCCTCACTCATCCCATTTTTTGAGAGTCACTTCCCAAATCTAACCCGTTTCTTACTTGGTGTGTATGTATGTAGATTTTGAGTAGCTAAGTTTTACTTCTCAATAGCGAGTTGACACAATACGAGTAGCTCCGACGAGTAACTTGGACGTTATACGGGGTTGATACGATGGGAGTTGGACCGCGCTCAACTTTACTTGGCTCGGTTGTGATCACCTGTTATCACTAGAGGTCGGATAGTCACAGTGCTATCCATTGTTCGGCAAACCTTTAACAATGCATTTACAACCTTTGAACAATACACAGCCCCCTCAGGCTCCGGTGACTAGTTAACACCCTGCGAGTAACATCCAAGTTACTCACATCGTGTCAACCCGGTATTACCCGTAACGTGGTCAGTAACCCGATTAAGTCGTACCGCACTCAATTTTACTCATTAGAGTATTATTTTATTTTATTTATTTATTCAATTAATCATGTACACTCATCTAACATATTGCATCCAAAGCGACGAGTGTACTTTTTATAGATCAAGAAACATACTTACATAAACAGTTACTCGGTCTGGGCTACTCGTATTGTGCCAACCCGGTATTCGTGTTTAATTGTGGCACAATTATTAAAGTTAGTTAAATTATTGTAAAATTATATAAGCTTATTTCGATATTACACATTTTAGTTTGATATTTGTTCCTGCTTGTTTGAAATAAGTTAACTGATTTTTAACTCCAATGACGTTACTTCAAAACGGAGATCCGTTTTTATTTTAAGTAGAGATCGGTATCCAGTATTAATTGCTGTCACAGATGAAAATATATTTTCACACAAATATGTTGTTGAGATCTGAATCAAAATTTTCGATTTAAGACTACTCTGATGTTACACTGTACCTTTCTTGTTTTCTTTCTCCAGTACAGTTCGTGAATCTAGTGCAATATAAAGTCAAAATTTTTCATTCAAAGTACTTTTTTTACAAATATTTTTTTTTGTACAAAAGTGATAGAATTTTATACCATAGGGACATCTATGAACAAATTCAATAAACAGAAAATTTTTGCGAAAAATACATACATTTTTCACAGAGTATGTGAGTGGGTAGCATTTTTATAATAATCCACAAATCCGGGATGCTATAAAATTAAATTTGCTTGAAATGGGAATAAGTTGCCAATTTTGGTGGAATCGTTCCAACAATGAAATCAGATAACTTGGAAAACCCTGTTAAGAAGCGTTCGATCCGGAGTCACATATATCAGAGATCTGGCCAGCAGCACTTGGGCAGGGATTGAACCCTTGACCCTTCAGCTGAAAGGATTACACGCTAACTACTGAGCTATGTTGATGATTAAAATTTATTATGATTATGAAATATAAAAAATACAAATAGTGTCTAGATTTTTTTGGCAATTTTGCAATTTCAAAAATTTCACGCAGACCACCATTAGATTTACCATCTGCTTTAGTGTGTAGTAAAAAAGTAGATGTTCTTCGTTTCAAAATTTAAGGTTTCACTCTTATCTTGAGTTTGATCATTTTTTTATTTATTTATTTTTTATTTCAATCAAACCTGTACACTCGGATTTACAGATCGTTATACAATGTGAATTCATAGAAACATCATCCACAGTGACACCTATGAAGAAATGTTTGCAGTATTTTATTATAGAAATGGGCGAACCTCAAAAGGCTAAATAACTTGAGATTTGCAAGAGAGATTGGAAAGGAAATGCCAATTCACAGGGACCGTTTTAATCGAAATCAGAAAAATTGGCAAACTCTGAAAGGAAACGATCGACCTGGAGTCACAAACCGAGGATTGGCCATCAGCCACTATTGGGAATTGAACCGTGACCATTCCACTCGAAAGCATAATATGCTAGCCACTAGTTCACGCTGTTGGTTAAAGTTTTGATTTCAAAGTGCGTAACAAAAACAGTATAAATATTTTTATAGATATATATGTATGTACATAGTTCTTTGAAATTTGATCACTTTTGCGACGAATACTATACATAAATCAAAACAAGATAAATTTCGTTAAAAGATTTTTTTGCATACATCCAATACATTACGCGCGCACGCAGAACTCGTTTTTATAGCCTCATATAGGGACGATTACTGTCGTCATATACGAATTTATGGCGGAATTTTATTGTACTACCAGCTCTAGGTATGAGTGAGGTACGACGAATAAAAAAAATAAATAAAAGGGAGCGTCCTAGTTGAACGCAACTTAATCTGATCGTTGACCCACTAAGTGACACGACCACACGCGAAATTTATCAACAATATGTTATTATACATACTTATGTAAGTAAATATTCACGATTCGTAGATGTGGAGCATACATGTGTGAGGCTAAGCACACAGTTGTTAATTAACATATATGCACGTACCTATATATGTACATCAGTGGCGGACGGTGGGTGTTAATACCGGGTGTGCTGTGTATGCCGTAGGGCGTAGGGTATAAAATTAGCAATTAAAAAAAAATACTCGTTTTGCATTACAAAAATGTTTAATTTATTAGTTATTTATACATAAGTTCAATGCGACGTTTCTGAGACATAAACTTTTCAATCACGTCTGCATAGAATGTGTCTTTCTGTTTTAATTCCACCAATAACTTTTTTTCTATTGAAATTAAGCTAAGGCCACATAATCTATCTTGACCTTGCGTACCTCTATAGCAAGTTTTTATTCTTTTCAGCGCCGAAAAAGAACGTTCTGCTGAAGCTGTACTGCTTGGTATCGTTAATATTAATTCTCCCAGCTTAAACACCTCTTTAAAACCAGATTCGAGGTTATTTTTTGTCATGAATTGTATTAATTCATGAACAGGTTTCTCTGAAAATTCAGAGCTGGAATATAGCACGATGAGTTCGTTTTTCAATCGAATATAATCAAACAGTGATCCATAAAAATCTTTTAATTTATTAATTAAAACATTTGGAAAATTTTCTTTATATTCGTCATATTTATCATTACAAAGAAGGTGGAAATATTCTAATTTGGAAAGTGAAGAATATCTACATTCGACTTGTGCGATTATGCTATCAACTATTTTGAAATATAATTGACGAAATGAAGTTTTATCTTCTACTTCTGAATAATTTTTTAATCTTTGTGGCCTACGATCATGATCATCATTTTTTTCATTTAAATAATTATTCCATAACATTTCAAAATTATTATCCCTTTCGTATTTCAGTTGCTGCAAAACATGATTAATTTTTTTACAACAATATAAAACGTCCGAAGATTTAGATTGAAGAATGTTATACAAAACATCAGTTATTCCAAACAGTTTTGAAAAAAATTGAAGAAGTTTAATTGTTTGAAAATCCTCTAAAAAGCCTAAAAACCCTCGTGCTTTTATAACAGTATCTGTGTCCCATAATTCACAATTTTCTATAACATGTCGAAAAAAATCTGTAAATTGACTTCTGTATTGTTGTACTGTGCTACTTAAACGAGATGTAAAATTCCACCTTGTGGGTGAATACTCTTTTGGAAGATTTTGAAAAGTATGTAGACAATCCATTTAAAGTTTGAAAAAATGATTTACTTTCTTTAATATCAGAAAGACCTTGCTGCAATACTAAATTCAATACATGAGCATAACAGTGTGTAAAAAGAGCAAAAGGATAAGCATTGAGGACTTTGGATTGCAAACCATTTACGTGTCCACTCATTACACTTGCTCCATCATAAGTCTGTCCAACCAATTTGTCTTGAATTTTAAATTCTTCAACTATGTTCACCACGTGACGGAATAGACCATTAGATGTTTTATCAGCACTAACGTCTGTAAAACTAATAAACCGTTCATGTACATTGCCTTTACATACAAAACGTAAAACTGTTGAGAGCTGTGATTTTGTCATTATATCTGAAGTTTCATCGAGAATAATAGCAACAAAACTTGCTGACTCTACTTCATTTTTTATATGAACTTTAATAACATGAGCGATTGCTTCGATTATGTCATTTTGTATACTTGGAGAAGTACCACGAAAGGTAGTAGCAGTATTTAAATGAGTATCTAAAACAGAATCATATTCTCGAAGAGCATTTAGATATTCAATGTAATTGCCTTTGTTTACGGATTTACATGACTCGTCGTGACCTCGCAGGGACAGTTCTTGTTTTCCTAGATAGATTATTGCGTTAATAATTCGTTTTAAAACATCTCTATTTTTATTTACTTGTTCATTATGTCGACTTATTTCGGCTTTACGTTGACTGTCAATTAATACGTCGATTCGTTGTTTGCCAAACATTTGTATGGAAAGAAATGATTGAACGTGTGCCTGCGATCCTTCGTGTTTCTTCAGTGCTGCTGTCAAATGGTTGAGATCAGCAAATCCTTCTTTGTTCCACACATTAATATCTTTGGAGAACAATAAACATGGCCAGCAGAAAAGTTTGGATCGAATTTCACAGCCTGTAATCCATTCGAATTTTTTATAATTTGAAACGCAAAAATGTCTAGTGTAAACTTTTGTTTTTTCTTTATGCAAACTGGATAAATTTGGAAGAGACGGACACGGTTTCCCATAATTAATTATTTTTAATTTTATCTCAAAACTTCTATTTGAAAACGGAATAGTTAAAATGTCTTGAACACTGTTAGCCATTATTAGTTATTAGAGGTAATAATATGACCATAAAAATACGAATGTGCGAAAAAGTACGAGACCACGTGTCGCATCGCATTGGTCAATTGCCGACTGTTGCGCGGTGCTCTGAAGTCGTAGCACACCGTACGTCTTAATATCGCGAACAAACCTATACAAGCGAATATCCGCCTGCACACTCCAACCAAACCCACCAATTTGCTGCACGGCATAGGTATTCTCTCGTCGCGGCGCACAAACTACATCTAACATCACACAACACGCTGCAGACTGCACACCACACCATACACCATACATTTAGCGCACGCGGTAAATACACCATACACATCAATGCCTGTTTATACAACAACACATTATTTTGTATTAAAATACTACTTTATGTGGTCTTTGGTTTTCACGGGTGTGCGCCGCACACCTAGCACACACCCAATATACGCCACTGATGTACATACATACTTGACCCGGATAATTAAACGAAGCTTCGGTAACGACGAAGCATGAGGCCGTTCGGTTCAATGAAGGTTTCAATTTGTAGTTCTCGTTTCGTCAATAGACTTAGACTGCCCCTGTGCTTTCTATTCCGTTCCCTTCTCTTGCCTCTTTGGGGATGCCGCGTCTTCCTTTCAGTAGATCAGTAGATCGTATAGTCAAATGAGTAGCTTGTCACACGCTGGTGAAGCTGTTAAAGGAGTTCCTGGGTTATACGTCGAACAAAGCCTACTTCGGCTTTGAGAGTGAGAAAACAGCCTCTCAATCAAATGCAGGAAATGTATTGTATGAGAGATCTCTCCCCACCTCTCCTCCTTTCTACGGATTATTGTAAATAATTATGCGAAATCAAATTTATGATTCATGCTAATTAGCATTTTAAAGATATATAAAATTTGATCACCCTTCTTCATAAAAAAAAAAATTAATCTTACATTATCTGCTTAAGGTGCATTCTTGTTTTACGTTTTATTTATTTTTAATTTTGTCGTTATCATATTGCTCCTAGGCGACATCTATGGCCAAGTTTGTACATATGTATGTATGTACATATAAGGGTTTCTGCCCGGGTCGACCCGGGACAGAAATTCTCGGGAACTTTTGGAATTTTTGATGTTCCGTGCTCCGGAGATTCTTATATTTAATCCCGTGAAAAATATTTCAATTAAAACGTTTTTTAAATGATTTAATAAAGGAGAATGTATGTATGTCCTACGAATGCGAATGTATGTATTAAATATTATGAAACGAGTGTATCCCTCTTCTATTGACAATTCCACAATGGAAGAAACTCTTTTAGATTTTCTTGAAGATGAGACAAATTATGTGTTTGACGATGAATGTAGAATTGAATAAAGAGTTTTCAAATAATAAACTACAAAATGACGTAAATAACAATAGTTCTGACTTAAATATGCATGCGGACAGGAGATAAAACAGATAAATAAAATAAAATAATGTGCGTTTGAAAATGTCGATTTTTCATTTTCATATAATTTACATTCCTTATTTTGTTAAGTAATACAATTTTTTCCGGAATGTACATACATTTCTTTAAAAGAAGAAAATAAAAGAAGATAAAAAATTAAATATAGTATAATATTGTATTTTACAGTTATTTAAAAATTATTGTAATGAAAAGCGACTTTTTTTTCAGAAACATGTAAAATAAATCATATAATAAAATATTTAAATGTTACTTTAAAATGAATATATTGAATACAAATAAAAGTATATTTACAAATATAATAATATTTGTTTTCAGGAAACGAATTGATTTGTCAACAAGGACAAAACGGGACAAATCAAACAATTTTACGAAGACGACAGGACGAACGAAAAGCACATAAAAAACGGGACTGTTCCGGCCAAAACGGGACGTATGGTCACCATTTCTATTGAACCTATGTATGTACATATATGTACGTATTTTTTCCCAATACTTTTCAAACCTATATATTTATGTTTTTAAATACATCTTTGTTAGATGAAAACATTATTTATATGTAGATACAAATGTAGGTATATAAGATTTGTTTTTAATTTTTTTGGACTAATATAATAGAAAGACTGGAAAATTTTCATAAAATATGATGTTAGAATTTCTCATCGATTTACACGCATTTATAACGCACATCGAACACGAAATAAATAGCCTTAAAATTGAGTTTCGTATGTAAATAAGGTTAGGCGTAGCCACATTGGTGATAATTGTAATGTTAAATTTTATACAGGTCCAAATTACAAATTTTAACGATTCCACTGAAAGCGGGTCCATTGTCGGATTGGTATTGTGGAATGTCGGTATCCCGGCACACCGTATTCCACATCCCTAAGTGTGAAATATGTTTGGTCTAATATTCTCACGATTATTACGCGAGTCAAGCGCGCACTTTCGAAACGGAATTTAAATGCGAACCACAATAATACACAACGTTCCGCATTTAAATTAGAGACTGACTCGTCCCCTTTCGCATACGGGAAAATACTACTAGATGAGGGCGAATGTTTGCTCACAATATATTCGAATCCGGTCTTGTTTTGCGACGTGAAATTTTGAAATTGTATAGTTTTAGACGGGAGTTCCGTGAGGAATAGCGGACGGTGGGGGGTTGGGGGGAGAGAAACCTCCACACCTCACTCTCATCTCCAAGCCGTCCCTCACAAAGGGAAGTCGGTGCCAAAGGGTTGGTTTCATCCTTCGGTCGGTGACAATACTGTGTCACTCGGCATCGTCCTCTCGAGACCCTCGCCAACAGAAGGCTGTTAATTATAATACTTGCCGAGCAGATGATATTGACACAAGGGCCTGTCACGCGTCCCGCAATCGAGTCCTATCACACACACACGCACAAAGTTACGAATAATGTGTTTGAATTGGAAAGGGCTGTGTGAAAGGGTTGATTTTCCAGTCGTGTTTTCCAATCGAAAAATCACTATGGCGTCGTTTCAACTTGCGGTCTCTAGGTTGATGCTTTTGTCTTATCTTGCGATGTATTGCAAGTCAATAAGTTCAGATTTAAAGGGGTCTTCCTGTATATGTAGCAGTGTCTATCTTCACCTACACTGAAAGTAAGCAGAATTTATATGAGAATGCGTATTTACATATCTAGCCTCAAGAAAAAGATGTTCGATCAATGTGTTTTGTAATTGTTGGTGTATGAGTGCGAAACTTGGGAATTGAACGCCAGAATTTTACAAAAAGTCCAATGCTATCAATTCTTCTGTGTGAAGCGATGTATGCTCGGTATAATGAGGAAAAATAATAAACGGAATATATGCGTCAGAAGTATGAAAAAGGTAGTTGATATAGTGGAAAGAGTGAAGAGATTGAAATGGCAATGCGTGGGCTAAGTAGCTAAAAGAATGGACGATAGATAAACGAAAGAAGTACTCAAATGGTATCTTAGAGAATGTAAAAGGGTGCAAGGATGATCACAAGGGAGAAATGGGTGGATGAAATCAGAAAAATGTGTGGAAAGAGACATTTGCTTAAAAAATCCGAAAGGAACTTATGTACGTGGGTGGTGAATGGCTGTTATATGTATTAATTAATTGAGATAAAAAAAAACATATTATTACGTAGGTAATATTGAAATACTCTATGTATGATGTAATAAAACATTATAAAATATTATCTAAAGCTGAAATTTGATTAGAAAATCTATGTAGAATTCATTTAAAATGTAGTTCAAGTGCATCGAGCCATATGCATACTAAATTAATAGGATGTTCCATTATGGGTAATACATATGTTTGAAGATCAAATTTGTACCATTTGAACACGATTCTTTATTATACATTAATGTGTAGGCATACATATGTATATACATACAAATTCTATATTGGTATTAATGTATGTATTTTAATGTATTTTATCTGCTTATAAATTTGGGTTACTGCAAAACTTTTATTAAATTATCGCTGAACTGAGCTGTATATCGGTCTGTATAACGGTCTAAGTATTCATTCCAGTTCGTTCATGAACGTACTAGTTTTTTCATACACGAACTATTGGCTTTAGTTCAATTTCGACCAGTTAAAATATTCTTCAGGGGTCGCATAAAATTTTAAGCAGTCAAAACTTTGTGATAGCAAAAGTGTTTAAAAGGGAAATCCCATGAAAACCAAATAAAAACGTTGCTCCAATACCCGTATCCACTAATTTTTACCCAGAGTAAGCATACCACACAGTGATGTAGCTAGAAATTTTGGGCCCTCATGCAAAAATTATCCAAGGCACTCTAACCCCCATTAATCTGATTTTTGAAATATGATACAAAGTTCAGGCTTCAAGTTCTTTTTATCAATTCATTATGTTAGGCTAGCGTTAGGACACACACACACACACAGAATAGCGTATATGTATATATACATACCAAAATGGCTTTCAATGAGTTGCAACAATACAAGCCTAAATAGTTTTCTGATTCGTAAAATAGAAGTGAAACAAAATAATATTATATACGTACAAGTGTATGACTCGAGTATTTTTTATTACTTTCGACATTTTTGACAATGTTAAATGATATTGAGTGTAACAATGTACATATGTATATATAAATTTGGACCCATGTGAAGCTGGGCTCTTATGCTTTGCATGACTTAGCTATGAGGTAGCTACGTCACTGCATACATAAATATGCACATTGATGATGGTACGATTGGAAATATTTAAACTTATGCCTAATTGTTTGTGTATGAGCAAACTATGTAATTCATTTGTCAATTTATTCTTTCGTGTAAAGTTTAACTAGCCGGATCGGTAAGTGTATGATAAAACTTTTTATGAAAGAACGAAATTTACACTTGGACTGTAACACATATATTTATTACTGTAAAGCTATCTTTCGAAAAAGACTTAATTTGGTGGATGGGTTGAGTAACAAAATTTCGTCTACACGAGAGTGGTTATGAACGTGCATATGATGGTCCTTGAAAATTTACTTTGTCAGTCGAAAATTGACTTAAATTGGCTTCAATACACTCAAAATTAATTTGGAGTTATCTTCGGCTTCTTGTTGATGGGTTAAATGAAAACGCGCGTATTCGACACGATCGTCATCAGCGAGACAATTTTCGCCTTCCAAATTGAGTTTTGTCGCCACTTATTGTTACGGCGACGCATTAATTGAATCGTAATTACACCATAATATATTGGTATAATCAAAAGCAACCGGATCAATGAATATTAATGGGGAGACCTCAATAGACCTAACCCCTTGCGAAGCACTCGAATTTTGCGTCGATATAATATAAGCATCTTAAAATTTGACGAGAGGCCTCACGTTTACGATATGAGGGTTTGGCGAATGGTTCAATAAATTGCACGTGTACAATATTAAATCGCAGTCAATTTATAAACTCAATTCTTTAAATTAAATAAATTTACTGCTGAATTAATTGTAAATTCAATTAAGTTGCCACCCCTACGATTCTCCGGGTTTCAGCTAGTCGTATCTGGGCTCCGGGCTTGAGTGTTATTTCTCCGGGTGTGTAAGTAGATCCTCCTAAAAATTATAAAAAATATATATAAGAAATTCTCAACTTGCAAAGCAAAGCGTATAAAGAACTACAGAGATTTGTGGAATAAATCTTGTGTACGAAATGTTCGGCGATTTCTCGTATACAAAAATTTGTTACTTAAGCGAATAAGGTTATAGATTATAAAGGCTAATGATTACTGGGTAAAATTTTATAATTTTGAAAACATCCCATTCAAATATTTTTCAGTAATTAATCTTAAGAACGAAAATTTGAAATACGATGAGTTTTTAGATGTTGTGAAATACATAACTGTACAATTAGATTTGCCTGCCAATAAAAAATGAATAAAAATATTTTTCTGTAATGTTTTCACAGAACATTATTATTTTATATAATTTCGAAATTTCTTTTGTTATAATCTTCGGGTGACATCGGGGTCTGAAGTGGCAACCCTAAATATGTATATGAAGGTAATTTTTTTGTCTCTAATAATGCCACGAACCACTTTGAATGGATTGTCATTTTGTTTCCCCCCATTATTTCTTTAGATCATGCATATTCTATTTTTTATAAGGTTTTTCAAATGAAATTTTGTTAAAAAATACTAATAAAAAATGAAAATGAAAAGCGGTAACTTTCAAGCAACGACTACGCGATTTTGCGGCCTGGTCGTAAATTAATATTTAGATTAAAATTTGAAATATGTGTGCCAATAACCATAATAATAAAAAGCCCTCTATATGTATACACATATGTATGTACTTATGTACCTATATATGTTAAATTTTCAAAAAATGTGCGTCAAAGGTAAAAGGTTCGTTAATCTCATTTTATCGTGTGGCTTAAATATTTTTTTTAAAAACGGAAACACAGTACATCAATATTTTTTCACAAAATTGACACCAAAAAAGTTTGTTTACATTTATTAATTTATCTATCCATTATATATTAACAACGACCATAGGTAACAGTACAGACTGCCCAAGGCGATATCTATGTATGATCAAACCTTTGTACATAAGTACCAAATATTATCATGACAAAATGATTATACCCAAAACATTAGTTGTATACACTGTGACAACCCCTACCACTCAACTCTTACACTGCAGAAGTCACTATACATATGTATGTAGTAGCTCCATCGAATGTGGATGTTGCTCTTCCCAGTTCATGCAGATTATTGATAAGAATTGACAATTGCGAAACGCTAAAGATTTTATTGAATTGGTTGAATAAAATTAATTTTTAAACGAAAAACAAATGACATTGCTTGATGTCTTTCCTAGTGAATTTTCGAAGAAAAATTTAAACACATCGCAATTTATTTAACCGATTTTTTGCACTCTGATTATATTTTATTTTTTGCAAAACTCGGACACTTTTAGGCTACTCAAATATTGTCAAATTTAGCACGAATAACGAACGACACTTTGACTTGTTGGTTTCTAGGTAACCAAGCAACAGATATATACATATGTATGTACAATTTTTTTCAATAAATGGATTGTGCACTCAATAAAATATTTCAATTATAAAAATATCTTACAGCTTACATTTTGTTTATAAAATGATTCAAAATATAGTGGTGGGGGGGGGGGGGGGGGGGAATGGAGGTGTTAAGAAACATTCTTCTTTCGAAAATTTCAATATTGGCCATTAGCCGCAAAAAGTTGAGTACCATTGAGTTCAGTAGTAAATTTTAAAACGACACTTGAAACCTTTACAAACTTGGATTTTAGATTTTTGGTTCGCCACCGCTGGTCTAACATACATACATACATTTATATGCCTGCACCGAATTTATCGTTACGGAGGAAACGCATTTCAGACTTGACTTGTTGAAATACATATACATATATGTATGTATATGTATCCCATAATAGATGAACAGAGAAACCATGCGGCACATTACTCCACTGACCGTCAAAATTCACATCTGCCAGTGATTCTCAAACGGCGCACCCATCATCCGTTATATTTCGCCCTCGAGGCGATTATGCGCACTTCGTCCGCGCAAATTGACCCCATTATTTTCCAATTGACACTTTTATGGGCTCATACCGAGGGGGGAGGGTATTCGTCGCCCGCACATAATTCTGGGATATACACGGAATATTAGGAGATGATAACTTATCGGACGAGCGGGATGCGCGCGCGCGGGTATATTTGAAATATCGCTGTTGTTGCGCGAGCTTCGAGGGCAGTGCTGGGATGGGTGCTGATAAATGGGCCTCCACACAAAGAAACGACGTGAATGAATCGAGCCATTAGAATTCAAAATGAAGTAGGTGTCATATATGACACGTGAGGATTTACGGGGAAGCCCCGTGCCCCGCGCGTTTTCCAGAACGTGAACAGTTTGTGTGTGTGTGGAAAAGCGACGAGACGCGCTCTCACGTACGTAACCGCACGGCTCAACAGCCTCCCTTGGTCCCTCCATACTCCCTTCGGCCCCCATCTTGCAAGGGATGTTGTACTGGAGCTCTAATGCGCCCCCTTTGAGCGATGGACGGGTTATCCGTCGATTTGCAATGTGCCTGAACACAAGGAACTGGCGCTCTAACAACACTTAACGGTTGAATTAAGCACTTGTGTGTTTAACGATCGCGTGTTCATCACTTTAAATACTCCCATATTCATGCTATTGATTTAATTGGGATAGGTTTAAAATGGATTTTAAGTGTATCTTATAACCTGTCATTTTGTAGCATTCATTATGAGGAAGGTGCTCGTTGAAAGGGATCCGCACATAGCTAAAGCTACGGTATTTTTGGTTATTGGATGTATAAAAAGTATAAATATGATATAAAAAAACTACATAACTATAGAAAAGTGGTTGAATATTCTTTACAAAAATGTGTGCGTGTGTATGTGTGTGAGATAATTACACAAATGGCATACATACATATGTACATTCACAATTACAAACATTGATGGTTTCGTCGCCTGTTACCAGGGGCATCAAACTCCTCAACCAGATTTCTATTATGTAACTTTGATTTGTTAAATCTAAAATATGCTGATCTCGTTGAGGGATTGTTTAATTTGAGATTGTATCTCGTTCTATTATTGTATTTGTTTAATATTTATGCTAAGTTTGTTTTTTTATTGTTTAATTTTATTTTCTTCTGATTGTATCCTTTTTTTTATTTAGCCATAGTGATGAATTGGAACTACTCTGTAATGTCACTATAGCGAAATTGTAATAAATAAACATATGGACAAATCCGATAATACTAATTAGGGGTGGCTTGTCTTTAAGGGAAACATATATTCACACACATATATTCTAACCAAAAAAATAAAAGATATCGTAATTTGTTGGTGACTCGTCAAAATTTAGCACATGTTTCTTTATTCACCGAGCAGAATCGGTTTGTAATTCAGTTAGGGGCTTATCTGTCGTGGTCCCGTGGTCGCCAGCTTCAGCTTACCTGCTACTCTGGCACTTGCGAATGATACGTGTGTGTAGACTGTAGACAGTCAGTCGAGCCAGAGAAAATTGATTCGTACTTCGGTATACAGAAGATCACTTTTACTTGATTGCGTAAAATAAAATATTTTTTATTTATGATTTATTTGCTTTTCTAAAACACACAATGAAGTCAAAATGTTACCAAAAATGAATGTATAAAGTTATTTTTTTTTTTGGAAAAAAAAAATGTAAGGGGATGGTTTTAACCTACTTGACCTGTTTTTAATGTCACAAGTCAACCCTGATAGTTATATTTTGAAAAATACATACATTTTACAGAGTGGATAGCATTTTGTAATATCAAAAATATGAGATACTATAAATTCGAATTTGCGAGAGATAATATACAGAAATATATGTGTGAAAGGTTGATAAACATGAGGATTATTTTAATTTTAATTTTTTTTTTTGTATTATATTTTTAATATATGTAGTATGTATGTATATTCCTCTTGAAAAATAAATTTTGCATTCATAATATTCCTGGTTAAAGAATTAAAGTTTAAATTCATAGTTTGTGTTATCATTTATGTCATGATGATATTGTAGTTATAAAATGATTGATATCATGCAAAGTTTATAATAAATTTCATTTTGAATCGAGCTAATGCAATGCGTGCCAGGTTTATATGCTAATTTGCAATCGTTAATCATGGCTTTACTATCTGTGTACTCGTAATTATACTCGTAGTAACACCATTTGCTTAATTATTTATGCACATATCAAAGAAATGCAATATTGAACAAATACTACGGTCGTAGCCAGGATTTCTTTTGGGAGGGGCAGAAAAATCCCCTTTCACCCCACCTAAGCGTTTTTTTGAGAGAAGAAACGAAACTTTTTATATGCTTTTTTTCATTTATTAACACTTTACTGTCCGCTCACGCGTATATGCGTGATTAAAAACTTTGCGTAAACGTCCGCTCACGCGTATATACGTGAATAAAATTAGCTTGCGCTTTGTGTACATACACGCACACCAGGGACGTCATTTCAACTTTTTCTAAGGTGTGGCAGGCAAAAATTGGTCAAATTGATATTTTTTTATATCGGAATAAAAATGGAAAATATTCTTTGCATACACCTCATTGAGTTTTAAAATATAAAAAATAAGCTTATTTTTGAAAAAATATTATGTAAAAAATTAAAGAAGTGCCGCAGGCGAAAATTTTTTTCCATATTTCTTCACATGGTCAGCAAAAATCGTCCATCAAACTTTGTCACTAAAAAACTATCAATTAACTTAATTTCTACCGACTGTCTTTACTTTATCTATGTACATATGTACGTAATAACAATATATGAAGTTTTGAGATCATGCAAAAATTCAAACTCAGAATCGATCACTGATCACGTTTTCATAATCTAGAAAATTGTGTCCGAGTGTGTGTTTCTGATTGTCTTTTTATTATTTTAATAATTTTATATATGTATGTACATATGTATATATAGGTATAAAATTATTTTTATCTCAACTGGAAGTAGTACTTTTACGCTATAAGATCGAGGTGTTTTTATCTTTTTCTCGGAAGCTTTTTAGCGTATTGAACTGATATTTCATATCTAGAATTATAAACTTAATGCCAAGTTATATATAAAATTTCGTGAACACCCGTTAACCGACAGTGGCAGTTTACCGGATTTTTCTTCCTCTTAAATATCTGTGCTCTTCACGATTTCAGGCATAGTTCCTTGTTTCAATGTGATGAAAATATAATAAAAAAATCATTAAATTTAATTAACCAGAAGTGGGATTTTTTCCTTTTAGAAAAGTCAAAAATATTGTGAGCAGACGGTTTTTTTTACCACACCCCTGAACGTATTAAGCTGAAAATTTATATTTTTATTTTATTCTTTATGTACTAACATTGATAAGATTTTGGTCAGAAAGCAATTTTATTAAATAACTAAAAGTTTTTTTGGACCGAATTCGTTACACATGAAGATTAAATCCATCTCATTTGTTGTTTTGTGTGAGAATGAGCGTCTGCAAATAAAAATACGAGAAATAAAATTATTTTTGATTGAACAGATTCATTAAAATATTAATTTAAAACCTTTCTTGAAAACAAAAAACAAATACGAACTTTTGGAAAAATAAACGTCACACATCTGTTTTTGAGACAAAATAAAGTAAAGGAGACTTTTCTAAAGATTCGCTCCATAAGATGAACAATTTCTAAAAATTTTACCCAAGGAATACCACTTAAAAACCAAAATATACTTGCTTCGAAATAATAAAATCTTTTTTTTTAAAACACGTAGCAGCGATTATTTTATTAGTTACTAAGCTACCCAAAAGTAACACAAGAAATAAACGTAGCATTCATAGATCCATAGTATCTCATTAATCATTAAATTCACACGATTCCTAAATTTAGGGGGGGGGCGAGTGCCAGTGCGTGTATGCCAGAATGTCTTGATATCGCCTAAGTACCGCCTTATAACGGATAGGTCTATCAGGGCATCTTTAACGTCCGATTTGCTTGCCTATTGTTATGGTCACGTACTAGATGTCCCACGCTACCGCTGTGGGTTCTGAGAACTCTACCGGAATGCGACCACGAGTTACCGCTACTCCCGCTTAGTGCATTCGGGGGAGATAATCCTCGAAACCAATTATAACGGTCACATAGTCTCTGGGATGCTACTCGGCCTAATCCGATTGCACTTACTCGGCCTAATCCGAGTGTACATAACAATATGTTTTGAATAAAAAAAGGCTGGTTACCCTAGTCAATATTTAATCATATTTTAAATTTTGCAATCATTTATACAGGTTTTTTACCTCAAATAAAATATTTTCCGTTTCAAATAACATATTTTCCATTTCAAATAAAATATTTTCCATTTCAAATAAAATATTTTCCATTTCAAATTAAATATTTTGATCTTGTATGATGTCATTTAATCTGATCGATGTGTCTGCAAGCAAATTCCTGGCGGAACATATAATCTTAGAACATACTTCTTCAGTGGGATTCATCATGTAAGTAATTAAAAATATGGTTTGTACGTTCAACAAGCTCACTCACTTCTTGTGTATGCTGGTATCACTTCTGGGGTATGGTGGATGCTGGTGTTTAACACTAACCATACTTTTTCAAGATTAATACTTAATCTTTGAGAAACACCGAGTTTAACATTATTATTTTGACATCTTGGTCTTGAACTTTCGCAATTTACAAAAAAAAATAAAATTTCATCTCGTAATTATTAATGGCTAGAGTATTTTTTAAATAAAAAAGTTAGAGAATCACCGAATCAAAATTGTTAATGTATTTACATAAAAAAGACAGTTTGAGAATAATTCTTGGAAAATAAATTTTATGACCTCTTAAAAATAGTTGCCTTTTTGAAAACCAAAATATCGCTTTACAAAAATGCATGTTAAAGAAACACTGGATCTTTAAAAAAATTAAAACACAGATGATACTGTTCTCAAGGATTCACTAATTGATTTGGGATACTAAAAAAATATACTTATACTTTACAGTTAATTTAAATAAAACCCAAAAATCCTATTTAAACATTATCCTAAGCAACTATTATTCCGAAGTTATCACAAATTGTCTCATTTTCAAATGTGTGAAAAATGATTTTATTCTTCACATTTTTGGAATTTTGATTTTCCATGGTCTGTCTATTACTGTCCACTACTACAAACTTCAGTTTTATGCTATTTTTATATTCAAAGGCTATTCGGATGACATTTACGTAATTTACTATTTTTTAACATTAATTCGCATTAATTCGCGTACTCCAGTTTAAAATCCCTGGTTTTAATTTTTAGATGTTTGCCGAGTGATATAATGAACACTGTTTCATAATATCACTATAATACGATCATTATTCTAGAAGTAATCAAATGCACAAAAAAGGCTTTCTTTCTATTGAAACTGAAATCGGCCCGGATTCTGGTGAAAATAGTCGCGCGCATTTCCGGACATGGGTGAAAGCAATCCACGCGTCAAAGCGGGCAGTAAGGTGTTAACACCTTACTGCCCGCTTTGACGCGTATATTTTATATTATATTTTTTTTCATAATTTTACATTTTTAAAAGTTTCTTGTTATTTTTATGATATTTTTGGACCAAATTATCAAATGTATTAATCACAATAATTATCAAAAATTTAGCACTGCCAGTGTTAAACACGGTTTGCGAATCAAATCAAATCAAATTGCAAATTATCAAAAACAAGTTCACGTTTTCATACTTTTTTTAAACGATGAATTAAAATCAAAATTTGTAAATTTGATTTAACGATTTTTTTCTAAATCTGTTTTATTTTTTTAATTAAGGTGGGGGGTTACTGCCCCGAAAGCCCCCCCCCCCTCTGGCTACCGCCGTAACGTATACATATCTTCTTGAATATAGTATGTACATATACATGTGGAAAATATGTACTCCAGATATTTCCAGCTTCCAATATCGGAGCGTTAATTACAAAACTAGATCGTTTTGTCGTTTTGCCAACGGGAAATAGAACGTGAAAGGTTGGATCGTTTACATTAACGTAAACGTACGCATAGAAAGACTATGTATGTATGTACATATGAATATATATCAGATACTGTTTATCTCAAAATTTTATTTCGTACTTGATTTTTGTACCTTGAAACGACGATTTCTCATTATATATAATACTATATTTTATCGTTCATCGTGTCGGATTAGATTTAATGTTCTTTTTGTCCCGAGTTGAGAGGTAACAAACAATGAAATAAAAGTCCATGGATCTAAGTGTCCATACTGACCGTAAATCAAAGGTCTTACCACGCTCAACGATCCTGTTCCGGTCAGTTTTTCCAAGCAGGGGTATTATACGGACATTCTCTATAAATATTAAACTACGTTCTCTTATCCTCTGTTCCTGCAGTGAATCCCTTTGTATAAATATATCGAGAGGATATGGTACGCGTGTGGTTGTATCGTTTTATTGGAAAATATACTAACACCAGTCTATGTATTTTTTAATTAACAAGTAGATTCAGTATACATACATAGAATACATAGTTTAAACATGAAGCTATACAGTATATAATGGTTAAAAAAATTGCTTTAAGTTAAATCGTTAAAGGATTAGTCTTATGAATTGAACATTCAGTCATCCATATTGTATTTCAAATCTCAACACTGTCGAAGCATATGTTGCTCAATTTTGCTTTTCAACGCT
This sequence comes from Arctopsyche grandis, assembly GCF_051622035.1. Lineage (NCBI taxonomy): Eukaryota > Metazoa > Arthropoda > Insecta > Trichoptera > Hydropsychidae > Arctopsyche > Arctopsyche grandis. Next base: position 18,283,909 of record NC_135357.1, read on the forward strand.
TTGACGCATATTCAACCCCAATAATTCGAAGGATTTAATTTTTATTTTGTCATATTTTGAAACAAACTTCAAATACAAAAAATTATTATTTTGAATAAAAATACCAATAATTTTATTTTACTACTGCCATCTATGTTTAAAACTAAATACTGGATAAACGTTAGGCACTTTTCAGAAATTAAAATTTCAAACGCGTCTAAAACGATTTTTTTTCTCCATCGTAATTGCGGAGGATACATTTACTTATATTGATGACCAAAATGAGCAATATGGCAACGTATGAAAACGATCGGATAAGAGGTAAATTTTTTCCTGTGAAGCTAAAAGGAGGTATGTAAAAAAAGAATTAACCCATATAATCGCCGAAATTCGTTTACTGAACAATTTGTATGAATTTATTACACTGGAGATGTTGCTGTTGCTGAGCTATTTTGCACACGAAATAAAGCTGTCCAAATTACACATAAAAAGTACAAATAAAATAAATTGACTTGGGTTTTAGGGTAATACCCATTTAATTTATTTTAATAGATATAATACACTACATTTTCCCTCAAAATCGTCAAAATGATTTTCAAATATCTTGTACGATTTTTATAACATATGTATGAACTGAAAAGATCAAATTCAAAGAGCTTTATGCAATTCAACAATACTCAATATCTGTAGGTAGTAGAATTCTACCCAAGAACAGAGGCATTTTACCTCCTTGTATGGATAGTACATAGTAATATGTACATACCAGCTACTTTTACAGCTACTATGAATAATCCAAGATATAAAGACTCAGCATTTCTTCACTACCAAGATTTTCTGAATTCAAGCATACATAGCTTATAAGAGCTGAATAAAATTATTCCGTGAGTTGCATGCGGCCTTTTAGGTCTACATAATCAAAATCTAATCCAACGTGCTATTTTAAAAACATATAGAAATATTGTAATAAATGAATAAGGTTATAATGAAATTAAAAATTTAAAAAATTAAGATTACATATTTTCAAAATTATATTTTTATTTTTTATTTTATTTTTTTTATTTTATTTAAATAGGCACACATACAGAATAAAATATAAAAAGAAAGTTGTATAATGAGACAAAAAATAATAATAAACATAAATAAAAATATAATATTCCATTTACAGTGAGCACCACATGGTGATATAAAAAAGTAAAATTACAAAAACATCAAGATTTAAAAAAAAAGAAAAGAAACAGATAAAGAAAAAGATACAGATAAAGTAAAAAAGAAAAAGAAAGACTATAAGGGTGAAGAAGCAAATCAACCACATATTATTTTCTTCACCTTTGTCCTAAAAATACTAAAAGAGTCTCTAAAGAGGTCAGGATAATCATCTAAGCTATCGTAAATACGGCATATACGAACGATTGCACTATTGAAAGAGGTGTTGCTTTGACAAATAGGTGGATAAAAAAGATTTGTGCATCTGGTGAATCGGGCATTAACGTTAAAATTAATATGTATGTATGTATGTATGTATGTACATATTTGATCGCGTATCGACTGAGGGATTCGTCGCAGCCTCCCGGACGTTGCGTACTTATGTACATATGTATGTATGCGTCCATTTCAGCGGAGCCATTTAGAAACAATTTAACCGTAGTTGGCTGCAGGCAACGTATTACAATTAACAAAACGGCTTGTAATTAATCGGACTGAAATTTGAAGTTTCGCAAGGCTAAGCCAGTCGCTTTGAAGTTAGGGCAAAGTTGCTTCCCCTGTTAATCGTTACGGAGCCGTTTTCTCAAAGTCAAATTAAAATAATGCCTCGAGTTGGTAGCGAAACCGCATTATCTTCACGGCTTATCAATCGAGTACAGCACAATAATTGACTCTGCAATGGTTCAGTTAGGTTGGTGAACGCGAATGTGGATCCCGTTTCTGAAAAAATATCAAATGTTATTTTTAAACTCCATCATACAGATATGTTTAAAGAAATTTTAGTCTAAAACTTAACAAGGGTTGTTCATTCATAAGAATAATGAAACAAGATCTTGATTGGATCGATGTATTCTGATTTAGGGGTTATCATAAATACATAATATGCGTTATAGACGTTTCAGTTAGTGTTTCACCTCGAGAATTTCTAAAAAATTGGGCAGAAAAATTAGGTTGCTTAATAAGATTGCCCAAATTACTCTTTTATAACTACCCAATACTATTTTAATTATCAAATAACTTGAATTGAATAAAAAACTCTAGTAAAAAAACTCATGTAACAAAATAAATGTATATAAAAAATAATGTAATATAATCCCAAGTGAAAATACGTACATTTGACTTTTGATTTCGACTAGACGACTATTTAGAGAGATTTGAAAGCTGAAAAGTACTACAAATAAAAGAGAAAATATCCGACTATAGAATCCAATATTCATTTTGAACAGGAAATTGACAGATTTTGAGACATCGACAGAACAACACCAAGATATAGAAAAATCGCGCGATTTAAAAAACACATATATCTCCGAATCTCGAGCCAATCAACATTTTTTATTACCAGATTCGTGTTCATTGGGCATAGATCTATAAGAAAAGTCATATATCATATTCTCTGAACCAAAAAAAAATCGTCATTCGTCAAACAGTGTAGTCGTTTATAATCCTCGCCTTTATCTTGGCATAGTATCCCGAATAATCTCGAGTTTGTAGAGCTTGTCTTGAGATAATGCAACGTTATCATAAGATTATGTTTTAATTTTTTTATGCACGGACCGGCTACCGCTGGTACACGGACCAGTACTGGGCCCTGACCATAGTTTGAGTAGCACTGCTTTAAAGGCACTTTAAAATCTCAATATGTAGTATTTCTATAAATCATAGTCATCAAGTCCTGTTGCAAAGATGTTTGAATCTTAAAATTGTATATATGCATCTACGGAACGAGAGGTGCTGTATTACATAAAAATTAAATCAGCTGATAACTAAAAATAAAACTATCACTGTTTGATCTGTGTGCATATGTAGCTTGTATTGGTTAGAAAGTTTGTTTTGGAGGAATAAACAATGAAATTTGAGGTAAAGAGTTGCTGCCGGCAATATGTATACTCATTTATGCCGGGAACCTTACAGTTTAAAATAGTTAATTAATACTAAGATTGTTTTAAGAATAGTTTATCAATGTATGTTTGTCCATAAATAAGTTTATGTATTTACAGAAATGAACTTTTCAATCATCAGATAAATTAAATCGGCTGATAACTAAAAATAATTGTATGTGATGTATGTATGTAAGCTTATTGTAAAAAACTAAATGTATGTAAGCTTATTGTAAATCATATTAAGAATTAAATACAACATAACTTATTATTGAATACTTATCTCGCAGATAAAACCCAGTGAAGAGATATACTTTTAGCCGTGAAATGTCAAATCTGACATATTTGGCCAAAAATCAATATATATATCGTGTATTACCCTACAAGAAGCTACACGCCAAATTTGAAATTTATATATACATATGAGAGTTAAAACTATAAATATTTATATATTAGAGATAACGAGAACCAATAGAGCAAATTTCATAAAATATAAAATGAATTATAGGCGTTAAATTAAACAATTAAAAACTGATAAGGCCATGTCATGGCGAACAGTTTACGCCTTGTTAAACAACGCTTGTTAAACGTCAGGAAGATTTACTTTCCCCGTTTTTAAAACGCGTTGTATATGATATTTTATCTCCAACGTAATGGCAGACGATACATTAACGTGTATTGATGACCAAAATGAGCAATATGGCAAAGTATGAAAACGATCGGATAAGAGATAAAAATGACCACTAACACGAAAGCCATGTGAAACGTAAAGGAGGTATGTAAAAATAAAGATAAGCAATGATGGCGTTTAGCCTAATATCTGGGTAACTATTAATAAATCATGAAAATATTCATTAAAAAAACTGAAATTCATAACATATTCAAGCAATAACGTTTTAACACTTTTAGATCATTTTATTTCAAAATGAATGTTAAAAATATTTCAAAGAATGATGCTGTTCTTCGCTCCTAGCTAGGTTAGGCTGATTTTATTTGATCAACTTTAAATTCTTATAAATTTTATATTTTTATATTTACAATTCAGTCGCTTCTCTAATATTGACAAGTGAATTTGTAATTCTATTGTTAGATCCATTCTCACTACCCGAGCTAGGGAAATTATAATTCCACCAGCGAAATTTTAATTTTACTGTACTACATGAATGATATTTTTAAATGAGTACATTTTTTTCAAATAAAAAAAGAACAAAACAAAGGAATTTTACGAATAAAAATTTTTCATCGTTTTCAAGTACATAAAGTACCTACATAATTCAAGGACATCTATCGAATTGTAGAAAACACATGTGCAGCATCTCAATTACGCAAAAGGAAGGAAATCATATTCTTTCTATATACATATGTACATACAATTTATCAATGTATGTATGTATCATTTCAAATCGTCTTCCACCTATTGTATCGATTGTACGGCATATACATATGTATGTATATATTTTCCTCAACACATCGACCTTCCTTGTTCTCTTTTATTTATTACTATGTAATATATGTATATGTATCTGTTTATATTATTCTGTTTAATTTACATGTTCATTCAATACTTATTCAATATATAATTTGGAAAGAGACTTTATATGTATCCTTGGGGGTTTGCTACAAATGATTGCAAACCACCTGGCTGCATGCTCATTTAGATTGAATTTCAGCTTGTACGAAAGACGAGATATTCATGGGGTTGCGCAGATGACATTTCGATGCACATTGATGATTGGCAATTCTTTAAATTGAGTTGGATCTTTCTGGCAAGTTTAAAATGGCAAAAGCCGAGACAAAAGTATGAAATGAGCATGCAGCGAAATAAGCATGCGCCCGCTTGGTTTGCAATCGTTTGTAGTGCAGGGATCCTTGGTTGTTGGTTGGTTGTTTGTTCGTTGTTCGTTGGTTGTTCGTTGGTTGTTCGTTGGTTGTTCGTCCGTTGTTCGTTCGTTCGTAGATCCGTGACGTCATCGATTTAGGCGCTGATTCGATTAGGTGCTCGGAGAGCGCCGAGGGCGAAGCCTTACAGGGCAAAGGCTCGGGGAGGGGGGGGCGCTGAGGCCGAAGGCTTAAGGGGGCGCCGAGGGCGAAGCCCTAGAAGGCAGAGGCTCGGGGGCTGCCGAGGGCGAAGCCCTACAGGGCAAAGGCTTAGGGGGGCGTTGAGGGCGAAGCCCTACAGAGCAAAGGTTTAGGGGGGCGTCGAGGGCGAAGCCCTACAGGGCAAAGGCTCAGGGGGGCGCCGAGGGTGAAGCCCTACAGGGCAAAGGCTCGGGGGGCGATGAGGGCGAAGGCTTAGGGGGCGCCGAGGATAAAGCCCTAAAAGGCATAGGCTCAGGGAGCGCCGAGAGCGAAGCCCTACAGGGCAAAGACTCGGGGCGTTTGTTCGTTGTTCGTTGGTTGTTCGTCCGTTGTTCGTTCGTTCGTAGATCCGTGACGTCATCGATTTAGGCGCTGATTCGATTAGGTGCTCGGAGAGCGCCGAGGGCGAAGCCTTACAGGGCAAAGGCTCGGGGGGCGATGAGGGCGAAGGCTTAGGGGGCGCCGAGGATAAAGCCCTAAAAGGCATAGGCTCAGGGAGCGCTGAGAGCGAAGCCATAGATGGCAAAAGGCTCAGGGGCGCCGAGAGCGATGACTTACAGGACAAAGACTCGGCGCGCGCCGATGGTGAAGCCCTACAGGGCAAAGGCTTAGGGGGGCGCCGAGGGCGAAGCCCTACAGGGCAAAGGCTCGGTAGGCGCTGAGGGCGAAGCCTTACAGGGCAAAGACTCGGGGGCTGCCGAGGGCGAAGCCCTATAGGGCAAAGGCTCGGGGCGCGCCGAGGACAAAGCCCTAAAAGGCAAAGGCTCTGGGGCGCCGAGAGCGAAGCCTTACAGGGCAAAGACTCGGGGGCTGCCGAGGGCGAAGCCCTACAGGGCAGAGGCTTGGGGGCTGCCAAGGGCGAAGCCCTACAGGGCAAAGGCTCGGGGGGCGCCGAGGGCAAAGGCTTAGGGGGGCGATGAGGGCGAAGCCCTACAGATTAAAGGTTTAGGTGGGCGTCGAGGGCGAAGCCCTACAGAGCAAAGGCTCGGGAGGTGCTGAGGGCGAAGCCCTACAGGGCAAAGACTCGGGGTGCACCGAGGACAAAGCCCTAAAAGGCAAAGGCTCAGGGAGCGCCGAGAGCGAAGCCATATACGGCAAAAGGCTCTGGGGCTCCTAGAGCGAAGCCTTACAGGGCAAAGACTCGGGGGTTGCCGAGGGCGAAGCCCTACAGAACAAAGGCTCGGGAGGCACCGAGGGTGAAGCCCTACAGGGCAAAGGCTTAGGGGGGCGCCGAGGGCGAAGCCCTACAGGGCAGAGACTCGGGGGCTGCCGAGGGCGAAGCCCTACAGGGCAAAGGCTTAGGGGGGCGTTGAGGGCGAAGCCCTACAGAGCAAAGGTTTAGGGGGGCGTCGAGGGCGAAGCCCTACAGAGCAAAGGCTCGGGAGGCGCTGAGGGCGAAGCCCTACAGGGCAAAGACTCGGGGCGCACCGAGGACAAAGCCCTAAAAGGCAAAGGCTCAGGGAGCGCCGAGAGCGAAGCCATATACGGCAAAAGGCTCTGGGGCGCCGAGAGCGAAGCCTTACAGGGCAAATGCTCGGGAGGCGCCGAGGGCGAAGCCCTACAGGGCAAAGGCTTAGGGGGGCGCCGAGGGCGAAGCCCTACAGGGCAGAGGCCCGGGGGCTGCCGAGGGTGAAGCCCTACAGGGCAAAGGCTCGGGGGCTGCCGAGGGCGAAGCCCTACAGGGCAAAGGCTTAGGGGGGCGTTGAGGGCGAAGCCCTACAGAGCAAAGGCTTAGGGGGGCGTCGAGGGCAAAGCCCTACAGAGCAAAGGCACGGGAGGCGCTGAGGGCGAAGCCCTACAGGGCAAAGACTCGGGGCGCACCGAGGACAAAGCCCTAAAATGCAAAGGCTCAGGGAGCGCCGAGAGCGAAGCCATATACGGCAAAAGGCTCTGGGGCGCCGAGAGCGAAGCTTAACAGGGCAAAGACTCGGGCGCTGCCGAGGGCGAAGCCCTACAGAGCAAAGGCTCGAGAGGCGCTGAGGGCGAAGCCCTACAGGGCAAAGACTATGGGCGCGCCGAGGGTATAGCCTGACAGGGCAAAGGCTTAGGGGAGCGCCGAGGGCGAAGTCCTAAAGGGCAAAGGCCCGGGAGGCATTGAGGGCGAAGCCTTACAGGGCAAAGACTCGGGGGCTACCAAGGGCGATGCCCTACAGGACAAAGGCTCGGGGGGCGCCGAGGGCAAAGGCTTAGGGGGGCGCCAAGGGCGAAGCCCTACAGGGCAAAGATTTAGGGGGGCGCCGAGGGCGAAGCCCTACAGAGCAAAGGCTCGGGAGGCGCTGAGGGCGAAGCCCTCACCTTGAATTTGCCTCAATTACACCTTTCAATTGTCACCTTTTTATTTATGCCATATTAATTGTATTGAGAAAGTCCAACTAAAATTTATTAAATTTTATTGTTCTACTGTTCTACTGTTCTACTGTTCCCGATATTTTAAAATTTTACGACTTACTGATGCTACATACATTCTTCTTTAAGCTCATAAATGGTTTCCTTGATTGTTCTGATTTACTGAATAAGGTAGATTTCAGGATCCCAGTCTAGATTTATCCCAGTATTCTAGACACGTTGCACTCTTTTCACTTAATTCTTTCAATACTTATCCCCAAAAATATTCTTATCTGCAGCGTGTTTATCGTATGTTTAACGGGGAGCTGAATGAGTTTGATCTGTTCGGTATTTCCCTACATCAATTCACGACTAACATCAAGAGAATCTTGACCGATTGATCCATTTCTTCTTCTTTTCTATTTTATAACCTTTTTCCAATATTTTAACACTTTAGTTCAGTTATGCAATGTGCTATTTAGTCATGTTATAGCTTTTATTCTTTTCCTTTTCATTTGTTGATCTTTGTAAAAATCTGTAATTGGACTCGGATGTTATATATATATATATATATATATATATATATATATATATATATATATATATATATATATATATATATATATATATATATATATATATATATATATATATATATAATATGTATATTAACTCTTTGTTTTATGCATGTCTTGTTGTCTGTTGATTTTTCAATAAATAAAATAAAATAATATAAAAATCTTACATATGTATGTACATATATATAAATCAATGTTTGTCTGTCAAAGTATAGGAACGCATACGTGACAGATAATCAAATTAAATTATAATTTAATTTGATTATTAAGTATTAATTTGAAACTGAAACAATTGATTTGAATACATTCAACGGGAACGGGAACAACGGGAATGAGTGGCATTGCACGCAATAATTTCAAATGTTTTCGCGTCGCGACATGTGTTGTTAGGGTAAACAAATAATTGAATAATTTCAAATGTGTTCGCTGCCTGCGTTTTTCCGACAAATGGGAACAGGAACGAGAATGGGAACGGGAACGGAAATTGCATGCGTTATTGTAGCATTGCAACGCATGCCGAGTTCAGCTAGTTAATTGGAAAATGAAAGAATCAGTAACTAATTGGAAAATGAAAAAATCTAGATTATAAGATAATTCATCAAGATTTTCAGCGGTTCATGCTCGGGATATAATTCCGCTCACATGTGGTAACGGCAACTGTGTAAAGAATTTGAATTGGTGGGTATTTAGGGTTGCCACCGGAAGACGAGGGTGTACCCGTTCGCCATAAATCACCCCGGGACATCCGCCAATGTCACGAAGGTTACCTGTAATTAATGTTCGCTAAACTAATGAATCTTCGATTCAGATAAAATGTTTCGTCGGATTCGCGAATTCAGCGGTTCTGGTGAATTTCAACAATATTTAACGTAGGTATATAAAATATACGAATAAATAAATTTTGTGCAATATTTATGTATGTGGCCCCGTTGGCAATTTATATCATGCAAACCATGCGGATTGTAATGTGCAGTGTAAAATAACGTGTTTTTATTATTTTTATTTAACGCATTTGGAATGTTTTTACATACATACAGTTTAAATACTTTTTACATGCAGTTTGTACTATATATACATTTATAACATTATTATAAATTTGACAATAAATTCAAATAATGGTGCCGGATGAGGGTACCATAGAAAGACTACGTACATAGATAAAGTAAAAATAATTGTAAAGTGAAAGAAAATAATAGTAAACAAAAAAGAAGAACTACATTATTTCATTATTTTTGAGGAAGTCAGAAGGGTGCTACTTTAGTATGAGGTCTACCTTCACATATCTACTTTAGCATGCGATTTACCATCACGTCTCACTGTCTCAATTCTCGCGTGTGATAGTGAGACTGAAAAATACGGACCCTAACAACCCAATCTTAAATGAATAGGGACAACCGTAACTTAGCCTAACCCTTTTTTTTTCGCTGCGCTGGGGAATCTTTGGAAGACAGCCTACAGTCCGAATTGCAGGGTAGTGCCGGATTTTTTCCGGCTAAACCCCACCCCCGACCTCCACTCTCTGGGACTTCTGTGTATTACTTCAAAGATTGGGGGTCCATTCATTCATCGTTTCTCGTCGTTATTTATTCCTTTTTTTCTCCATTTATCTTGCATGCATTCTTCTCTATCGTTCATGCACCTCCTTCTTACGCATCACCGTTGACGCGAATGTTGTCGATGATAACCCAAGCTTCCATCTTCTCTATTAGCTTCTTGCCCAGGTTTTCGGGTGAGGTCACTCCGAATTCATCCATTCTTTCTCTTTCTTCCGCCCAAGCTGGGCATCCGAAAAGGATATGCTCTACGTCGTCCACTTCAGCTTCGCAGTGGTAGCATTTTGATTCAGCCTCCTTTTTGATCCTGTGGAGGTACTTGCCAAAGCAGCCGTGGTCCGTCAGCAGCTGTGTCAAGTGGAAACTGGTATCCCCGTGTTTCCTCTCAACCCAGTCGCCCATGGACGGGATGATCCTGTAAGGCCAGCGTCCCTTACATTCTTCGTCTCACCGCCTCTGCCAGCACCTCACCAGCTTTTGCCGTATCTCCTTCCGCCTGCGTGTCGCTGCTTCTCGGGATTCTGATGCATTGCCTCTCGCGCCGTCGAAGAGTTGCTTCCTCTCCTTCGCGAGCAGATCGAGCAGATCGATCCTCGTCTTTTCTATTTCACTCTATACATCCCTTTCTCGCGTCCGTCCCCCGTGGTGTACTCTAGAATCCGGTCACTGAAATAGCTTTGCATGATCCGCAGCAGGTAGTTTGGAGTTCTGCCGTTCGCCTGTTCCCTTTGCCGTTCAATGTCCTCATCACTTTCTCCCAATTTGCCGTATTAAATGTGTTTTTCACGTCCAGTGTTATCAGCGCGACGTGGCTACTGGATTTTAGGGGTCCCGCCCAGGCCTCTCGAACCGTCCTCACTACCGTTCCAATAGCATTGATCGTTGATCTGCCTCTTCGGAAGTCAAACTATTGCGGGGACAGTCCATCCGGCTTGAGATACGATTGTATCCTTTGCAGGAGGAGTTTCTCCAGTAGCTTTCCGAGACCGTCGAGCATGCATAAGGGTCTGTAGGAGGACGGGTCGTCGGGCGGCTTGCCGATATTTGGGAGAACTAGGCGCTGCCGCTTCCATTTCTCATGGAATTTTCCAGTCTTCAGGCTTTCATTGAACAGACGAAGTACATAGTATGGCGGGAGCGCATTCTTCGACCGCGAGTATGGCTTCGTTTGGAATCCCGTCGGGGCTGGGTGCATTGCCGCTTTTCAGCCCTCTGCACGCGTTCTTCAATTCGCTCTCTGTGATGGTAGGAATTTCAGCCTCGTCGATATAAAGCATCTTTTCAGCCCTCTGGAAATAGCGTGGTGATGGTTTTTCTCAGGTTTTCAGCGCTCTCCAGCCACGGGATCTGCTTCTTTCTTGTCAGATTTCTGGCAACTATTTTGTAGGGCAGGCCCCAAGGGTCACCGTCGACCTACTCGATGAGGCGATCCCACGACTGCGCTTTAATTATTTGGATAGCATGCGTCATCGCCTTTCTTGATTCTTTGTATGCTTGCAGGGCTGTTTCGGGGTCTCTGTTGGGCCTGGTTATGGTGCGTTGCGCTTTCCGGTGTGCTTTCAGACATTCTTTCCGGAGATTGGCAATTTCTTCGTTCCATCAGTACGCAGGTCGTCTTCCCCTGTTGTCCTTTCTCGGCATGGTTGCATCGCATGTTCTCTTTATGGCATCTGTCATTGGTTCCGTTTCCTCGATTGCCTCGTATTCGCGTGCGAAATGCTCCAAAAAGGCGCCCTTGTCGAATTTCCGCGTTGCCCATCCTTCGACTTTCGGTGGTGGCGGTGCCGCAGCGCGGACCTCGCCGATCTCGAACGAGATGTACTGGTGGTCGCTCAGTGTGACGTCCTCCAGCACCTCCCATCGCAGTAACCTTGCGAGAGTCGCGCCGTCAGCGAAAGCCGCGTCGATGATAGAGCCTGTGGACCATCTTCGGAACGCGTTGGTGCTTCCGGTGTTAAGTGCGTACAAGTTCAGCCTGGCCATCATCTAAGCGAGTATCATTCCTCTGCGGTCGATTTTGCTGCATCCCCATTCGTGTGCCTTAGCGTTGAAGTTTCCGGCCACGAGGACGCTTCCCGGTTGCCTTCGCATGCTTTATTCGAGTTCTTCTATTTGTTCGGTGAATTCCTCCAGTGGTGCGTTCGGAGAGTAGTAACAGCTTTAGATGCGAAGATTATTGCTAGTTCGCACCCACACCGAGCCTGTTAGCTGTTCGCCTACTTCAATGACTGCTACTCGTTCCCGGACTGCTACTACACATGTTCCCGGACATGTGCACCGCTGCTTTTGATGAAGCGTCTGAATACCAGCGAATACCGGGACAGCGGAACTTAACCTAACCTAACCTGACCCTTAAATAAATAGGTGTTGGCTGCTAAGATTTGTTTTTTTTTGTGAAAATATTTATTTATATTTTTTTTGTGAAAATAGATATATTATTCAGAAATCACCTCGATCTCATTAAAATTTTATATTTTTGATAAATTTCAACAATTAAAATTTTCATTCAGCCAAATGTCCGTTGGTCTAGTAGTTGTTCGTTCGGCTAAATGTCTGTCGGCCTAATGTCCGTTAACCCATATGACAATTATACATAGAGGTTGTTTATAATTTTTAAACTTCGATTAGATCACCTATCATTCCATTCTTCTCATTTTTCATTTAATTTTTCGATTCATTATTTTCACTCTCATATCGTATGATAGTCGTCTAAATTCGACAGGAATATTAAAAAAAATTGAACCCTTTCAATATACATACATAATGTAATTTTTAAAATGAGGGCTTCAAATAGTATGTACATATCATAGCATAGCCAGCAGCATAGCTCGGTCGTTAAGCTTCTGCTTAGCGTTGAGAGACGGCGGGTTCTATCCCTGGGCCTGAGCCTCGAATGAAAATGGATTTTTCAGAGTATGCTGTTGGTTAGACCTGGATTTGTGACTTCGGGTTGATCGTTTCCTATCAGAGTTTGCCAATTTTCTCTGATTTCATTGTTGAAATGGTTCCCGGAAAAAAAATTTGGCTAAAAATCCCTCCTATACGATATGTCACCTATTTTATTTTATTTTTTTATTTTTATTTTATTAATTGAAAAATCAACAGACAGGATGTACAGAGATAGGTATAAAAAAAACAAAAAGTAAATAAATAATATATGTAACATCCGAGTCCAATAATAGATTTTTACAAAAATGAAAAAGATAAATATAAGGAAAACAAATTAAAAAGTAAAGAATAAAGGCATGACAAAATATGTAGTACATTGCATAATTAAACTATAGTATTAAAATATTTGGAAAAGGTTATAAGATAGAATATAAGAAGAAATTGAAATTTACAAATATAAAAAACAAATGAAAAAGGTAAATACAAAATAAACAAATGAAAAGGAAAAGAATGAAAGCTATAATATGATTAAATAGCACATTACATAACTAAACTAAAGTATAAAAATAATGGAAATATTGAAAAAATAGAATAGGAGAAAAAATGAATCAATCGGTCAAGATTCTCTTGATGTTAGACCTGAATTGATGTAGGGAAATACCAAACAGATCAACCTCATTCAGCTCTCCGTTAAACATACGATAAACGCGCTGCAGATAAAAATATTTTTGGGAATTAGTATTGAAAGGATCAAGTGAAAAGAGTGCAACGCGTCTAGAGTATCGAACTGGGATTCTGAAATTAACCTTATTCAGTAAATCAGAACAATCAAGAAAACCATTTATGAGCTTAAAGAAGAATATAGCATCAGAATGTCGTCGCCTGACAGAAAGATTGTTAAAAGAAAGGATTTTTAAAATGTCGGAAACAGTAGAATGGGTATAGGTAGGAAAAAGGTAGCGTAAGGATTTAATAAATTTAAGTTGAACTTTCTCAATACAATTAATATGGGATAAATAAAAAGGTGACCAGATAATTGAGGCAAATTCAAGGTGAGACCTTACAAAGGAAAAATAAAGTAATTTTAGTACATAAGGATCATTAAAGGGTTTTGTTGAGCGGAGTAGGAATCCAAGAGATTTAAATGCTTTGTTGGTAATAAAAGAAATATGTTCAGAGAAATCTAGTTACACCAAGATCCTTAATAGAAGATGACGTGTTAAGGATTGAATGATTTAATTGATATTGATTAGTAATAATTGACTTATTTCTAGTGAAATTTAAAATAGAGCATTTTTCTAGATTAATAAAAAGATCATTATTTAAACAATATATAGAGAATCTATCTAGATCTTCTTGTATCTTATGACAATCGTCTATGGTGTATATAGGTTTGTAAATTTTTGAATCATCAGCGTAAAGAAGTATAAAGGAATGTTTGAAGATGTATGAGATATCATTAATATAGAGTAAAAAGAATAAGGGACCTAAATGCGACCCTTGTGGGACACCGGAAGGAATATGTCTAAGTGATGATCTAAAACCATTGAGAATTATGATTTGGTGACGATTTAGTATATACGAAGAGATCCAACGAAATAAATTTCCTCGGATTCCGAGGGACCAAAGTTTATTGAGTAAAAGGTTGTGATTGATTTTATCAAAAGCTTTAGAGAAATCCGTATAAACGACGTCTATTTGGATTCGTTTGTCCATATAAGATGTGAGAGTACTAGTGAAATTAAGCAGGTTAGTCTCTACCGATCTCCCCTTAAAAAAACCATGTTGTTCAGGTATAATGTAGTTTTTGAAATTGGAGAAAAGGAAATTATAGATAATTTTTTCAAAGATTTTACTAATGACAGATAGTTTAGATATAGGACGGTAATTCTCAATAAGATTCTTATCACCTTTTTTAAAAATAGGGGTGATGTAAGATAATTTCCAATAGTCAGGAAATATACCGTTAGACATAGAAAGATTGAAAAGGATTGTTATGGGAAGAGATAATGGGACAGCACATTTAACAAGGAAAAAAGAAGGCAAACCATCACAACCCGCACCAAGATTAACATTGAGAGAGTTGATGTGACTGAGTACAGTAGATAAGTCAAAATGAAAAGTAGATAAGTTATAAGAAGAAGTATCTGTATTAGAGATAGAAAGGTTAATGGTAGAATCACTATTGAAAGTGGAGTCAAAATAGTCAGCAAAAATGGTACAGATTTCAGAACCATGTGAAGCCGACTTATTTCCATAATACATTACGGAAGGATATGAAGAGGAGGTATTTTTTTTTGAATTTATATATGACCAAAATGATTTGGGATTAGTTTTAATATTATTTTGAATAAGAGAAATATAATTTCTAAAGCAGATTAAAGAATATTTTTTAATTCGAGCTCTTAATAGTGAAAAACTTTGATAATCTAAGGGATTTGAATAAATTTTAAATTTTTTATGGAATTTGTTTTTTTCTTTTATTATTTTAATAAGAGACGATGTAAACCAGGGGGGATATTTGGTACGTTTAGATTTAAGAGTAAAAGGGACGTGGCATTCAATAATATTTTGTAAGGTATCGTAAAATTTTTTACAAGCTAAATCAATATTTAAATTGGACAAAAGTGAATTCCAATTGATATCGCTTAAAATTGGAATAATTGTAGCATAGTCAGCTTTTCTAAAGAGGAAAGTTTTATTATAATTATAATTCAAGGGTGAAGATTTGTTGTAAATTATTGAGATGCAAAAGGATAAATGATGAGAATCTTCATGGATTAGCGTAGAGTCAGCACGAGAAATATATAAGGGGAAACTACTGTTGCGTAAGGGTGTGTGGAGGATCAATCCACGGCGTACGTAACACTACTAATAGCTAGGTCAAGAATACGATTATTAGTATTTGATAAATAATTGTATTAATATAGTTTATTATAAGATAAGAATTGAGTAAAGGAAAGGGAAGAAAAATTAATACAATTGGAAGGAAATAGATGCAGATTTGAGTCGTATTTTGTCCAATCAATAGTGGGAAGATTGTAATCACCGAGTAAAATGAATCGATCCTCTGGATAATTGGTTATTAGATCAGATACTTTATTTAAATGGGTAACTAATAGAGTTTGGTGAGAATTACCAGGAGGAATATAGACAGTACAGATATTTAGTTTAAAAAATTTAGTGGTAATAGTAAACCTATAATTTGTTATTAATTAATATACAATAAATAAGTTTGTGTACAAATTAATAGATGTCTCATTGATTTACGAGTTTTACAGTGTCTCGTAATTCAGTGATTTATATAAAAATGCTGAATTGTAATTTGTAAATTTGTAATTGGCCAGGAAGGCGCATTGGGGTTTACCTGTAAGGCCTTCCTGGTATATATGTAAAATAAAATAAAATAAAATAAAATATCATATATCATATATCAACATCATCATCATCATAATCGTCTACAGCCACTCACCATCCACTGCTACATGAAGGTCTTTCTAATACGCTGCCATTCGCCTCCGTTTTGCGCAACTCTCACTCAACTCACTTCCTACTTTTTCCTAATTTTATCTACCCATCTTCCTTGCAGCCTTCCTTTTACCCTATTAAATTCTCTCATATACCATTCTAGCATATCTATTGTTCACCTTTCGTTTATTATTCTAGCTGCATGACCCATGCATTGCCATTTCAATCTCTTCACTCTTTCCACTAGGTATATCAACTACCCCTGTAATACTTCTGATGCATGTATTCCGCTTTATATTTTTTACATATACATACATACATTATGTACAGCGTGCCACACTTCTTTGAGTGCATTCGAGTTGTGTAGTATAAATAGTATATACATACATATGTACATGTACACATCAAAAATTATCATTTATTTGAAAAAATTATAAAGTTCAGTACGATATTTTAGCAATTAACTATTAAATTTAGGTAGTGTCTATTATGACCGAAAATTCCCCAATGGCTGTGATTAAAATTCGTTTGATTTTCGTTACAAATCTTCGCAGCCATTTTTGAACACGTCTATGTATGTATGTCGAACAATTTCATTATCCACATGCACCCTTAATGGCCTATCCATATCAGGGCTACAATAAAACAACAAAAGCCTTTAACGACGTAGACATTTATAGAGTGCGTTCCCTATGGAAGGTGGGGAAGAATTGGATAATTGAAAAGATAACTGGATTTATATTTTTCGTTTTTATTCTGGACGTGATTTGGCATATTTTTTCTTTAAGCGCGGGTTATCCAGAAAAATCTTTTTCGTTTTTTAATCTCCCCATACTCCCCCCTACCCCCATACTCTTGTTCCTCTCGTCGTTGGCCACATTCGCGACGATAAATTGAAAGGAAAATATATTAAAATACTCGCATGTACACACTCTGCACGATCTCGGTTGTATATTAAAAATCTACGTATGGGATTTATTGTGTGTACATTTTACGTTCGTGGAACGAAAACAGGAAAAAGTGGGAAACGAACGAGGATTTTGGTTAATGGATGATGTCACAGGAATATAACGATAAAGTGTTTCAAAATTTAAGAAAAAATATTTTTATAAAAAGAAACGTACCCAAACAAAGCCGTGAACCATTACATTTTACTTTGATTTGTGATAGATTTTCAATGACTTCACAATAATTATTTGACACTCTGTTACAAAATTATTTTTATTCCTTTCCTTTTAATGACATCCCTTCCTAAGTACTAAAGAAAATTTATAGCTTTTTTTAACGTTATAAAAAATACGAAATACATATTTTCTTAGTCTAGAGTCGAAAAAGTTTACATTCCACCATTTATAAAATATGCATATATTTTCATTGCTTGATGTTGTTTTTGTGCGATGAATTGATGTATATTTTCATCTGATATATTTCGGTATCGTCTGGAAAGTTTCAAGACATTTTCATCTAACAATTTCCGATATCAATTTGGGCACTTACAAAATATAAAGTAAAAATAAAACGTATGTATATGGATACACATTTAAATATAATAAAATATAAGAATTATATTATATTATATAAATACATATTATACATGTAAAAACGAGTGAAATTAATAAATTTTAGCTCACAAAACATCTACGGAATATATTATAGTACAAACATATTATTGAACATACTAGTATCACATACAATACGTACTCATGAAAACTTTTGAGTTTATATATGTATTACGATATTACATTTATTTATACTTGTATAAATAGCCGTTGGTCATACTTCGTATAATATAGATTTGTTGGAAAAATCATAAAATTTCATGTGGTACGTAACATATGTAACTGGTGAATTTTTTCCTTCGAAAGCGGCCGTTTGTCGATATGCGTATATATCCTAAGGGATATTACCTTTATGGATATTATTGAGTTAGAAAAAGCAGCATTGTATACTAAAAAAAAAAGGAGCGTTCAATAACTGAACGGACGTACATATGCGTTAGGCGGGTAGAGGGAAAAACGGATAATTTCGAATCCTTGGTGCTTGCCTTATCATGATGCAGATGACAAACTATAACATAATCACTATTTCATATTGATGGCTTGTGATTGAATTCAAATGTCGATTCAACCCAAATATTTGAAAATGTTGATGTTTGAAAAAATTAACCTTTTAAGTGAGATTTTGACGTTAATTTGAAAAATATTTTAAATTTAAAATTGTTTGAGCGCTTGAAAAACAGTAAAATGTAACGTTGGAATTGGTTCACTTTCATTATTAAATACCGAATATTATATAATGTGTTCGGGTTTCGTAATTGGATTTTTATCAACTTCAACCGAATGGAAAATTATACTTATCCGCCCCTTTCTTGTTAAATTAGCAAAGCGTAATGATTACAATATAAAAAAAATGTGTTTCCAATTGAATTATTATTATTTTAGAGAATTCGATTTATTTTGTGCTAATTGGGAGTGTATCGAAAGTTGTGAAATAAAATGTGCATTATATATTTACATACATAATATCATATAATACACCTATGTATGTAAAATGTATTTTATTATTTTGTTTGCGCTTAGGGGGGTGAAAGTGTATAACTTGTTCTGGTGGCCTCCATTCACCAATTAGATGGGCTTTTGATATAATGATGGTAGTATATCATCATGGGATTTCCTCGCCTTAATTAACTTCCGTTACTACGGTGGATACGTACTTTGCTCAAGATTAGATGTACACGTTGTTAGCCATCATACAAAATATAACTCTCGTCGTATTAAATACACTAGCTATTAAAAGGTCCAATTAAGTTGCCGAAAACTGAAAGTTGAGATGAATATATTCGTATTTATTAAAGCGTATGTATGTATTATTACTAGAGACACGTATTTTGGGCATCTATTTTTGTCAATTTTAGCATTTTCATTTTGCATTTTAGCGTTTTAGGGCAAATGTTCAATTTTAGCATATATTTTTATGAAGAGTTTAATTTTAAATAATAAAAAAATTCGACGAATTTTAATAAAATTCATATACATACATACATATGTATATACAATTTAAAGACAACAAAACAATTAAAAAATAATAGAAAAATTCAAAATGTTTTGGAATTAAAATTACAATGAAAAAACACGAATATAAAAATACAAAGACAAAAAATATGAATATAACAATATAATACCAATTAAAATTTATTAAAACTCAACATGGAGCATACTTCTACAGATTCTTTTTTGAGATTCGTGCGACGACCGGTAAAAATTATATTGTATTTACTAAAATACCTTTCAGCATCCACAATATTGACAGGACACCAAATAGATTTTAGAACTGCACAACCAAACTCTTCACATTTAATTTTTGTTGCCATCAATAATAGCAATATATCCGGCGTGGATTTACTTTTTATATTCTATATTAATTGTCTAAAAAAGTGTTGATATCCTTCCAAACATTGAGCCTCTGTTAATACATTAAACAATGGCAGGTTTCTAAAAAACAAAACTGTTTCTTTAACATTAATATTAGATTTTGTACCAGCCACAGATGGATTTAATAGTTTACTCAATGTTTGGAGGAATAGATTTGTCTCATTTAGTCTTGAGTGGGAGTCTTTTGGATACACAGCTCCAACTGTCTTCTTTTGTTTACATTAGTAGACAAAAGCAGTATAATAAATGGGCAAAGGAATAGGAAGACCTTTCTAAATTGTCTATTAATTTGATAAATTTTATGCAAATTTCACTTTTGTTTGTTATTTTAGCATATATTCGCATATTTTACGAATTTAGCACCTATTCCGAATTTACACATCAATTAAGCATTAATAGCAAAATGCGCAAAATACGTGTCTCTAATCATTACTTACCTATGTACATTTGGCTACGAATATTTTTTTAAATGAAAGCTGTTGTGCATATTAAGCCAGCAGTTTGGCTTAGTGGTAGCGTATATATGTATTTAGCACCACTGAGGTCAAAGGTTCAAGTCCTCGCCATCTGCTGGTTAGATTTGGGGGCTTTGTGACTCCAAATCGATCGTTTCTCTATCAGAGTTTGCCAATTTTATCTGATCATTGCTGAAACGATTCCTGAAAATTGGTATTAGATGTAATTCTGTTGTCACAAAATCTGCCTGTGTATAATTTGTAATAATTATACACAGTAATCTGAAATCTATAGATATCGTATTTATTATGTATAAAAATTGGACTTTCTATAATTTCGTATTTATTATATGTATAAAAATTGTTCACAAAAAAAAATCTAAAAATAATCCATAGATTAATCTCTATGATTATTATTTCTGATTAATTGTTATATGCTATATATTGTGATTGTATATGTATTACTGTATTTCTGATTTCTGATTGTTTATGTATTCTGTATTTAGTTAACGTACACCCGTCACATTGGAGCAAATCTGTAATGACGATTGTGTATTGATTTGTAACAATAAAAAATAAAAATAAAATTTTACATACATATGTACATATGTGCCTAATGTGCTTCGACACTTTGTTAAAATTCTCTTGATTATTAAGTATTCAATACCGTGAAAGCTTCACTCAGAATTATTTATTGAAATAACTAGTATGCAGAAGACTTAACCAAAATACAACGAAAATTAATTATCGACAGTTTCAACATCGGAAGTGGGAATTTTTTTTTCTGCATGGTCGTTTACATTTTTTCGGACGATACTCGTATATTAAAATAAATGTAATATTGATCAATCAAGTTGATAAAAAAATAAAAAAACACGACACCTATAAAGGGAGACACAATTTTCGGTCAAATTAAAAGTATGGAAAAAATTTACGTCGTATCGATTAAAATTTTGGTTACCGATACATCGTTAAGTTTCGGTTCAATAGGACTAACGGTGTTCAAAAAATCACCAAAATACACTGACACACAGCACACACACAGGCACACACTCAGATATACAGACACATTTTTTCTAGATCATTAAAACGTGATCAGTGATGGATTCTGAGTTCGAATCAATCAAACCATCGAGTTCAAATTGTCGCATGACCACAAAACTTCATCTATTGTTACTACGTAAAGTAAAAATGTTGAAACTGCGATACATACATATGTACGAGTATATTGGAATATTTAAAAAGAAAGGTCTGCATAACTCGAAGTATTCATCTCTACCTTGTATGATCATATAAGCATTTTTTTTGATAAAAAAACTCATTTGAAGTTTTTAATGTCTAATCTATGGAATTATGAGAGTCATACTTGAAAATTTTCGAAAGTTTAGCAAAGCTGTCGTCGTAGTTTAAAGGTTAATTTGGTTTCAGGACTGGAAAGTCCGAGCGCGGTCGCATTTTCAACACCGGAAATTATTCCACGACCATCCCTACGGCCAACGTTGATTTCTCGGCAAGCCTTTAACCCCTTCGTTACGTGGCAGTCGGCTAACGACCGCTGTTTCACCGCACACTAGACTTTTTGTTGATACGCGATGTCGAGAGGAAGGAATAAAAAAAAATTCATAATTCACAAGAGCGAAGGGAAATGGTCGACCGGCCTGTTCTCACGGAGCATATATTTTTGACAGTTTAACCGATGACAAATGTTACCCATAATTTAACCCCATGTCACTCTATTATTTTCGCTACAGTTTTTGTACGGCCGCAGCACATGCCTTTTCTTTTTCAAACCGCAAAATGCGCATGCGCTTTTGTTTATCGCGCTCAAATCAAAAGTTTACTAAACAGATACATACTTCATTTCCTTTGAGATCCCATATTTAGGTGAGTTTTATTATTTTAAATACTTTTTGTATTTATATTTAGATCTACATGTGTATGTATGATGAAGGCGCTCTTTTAAAGTTTGATAACGATGGTTTTGAAATTTTTGTTGGAAATAAATGAAATATTATGGCAAACTATGTATGTAATGTTCTGCCCGTTGATTTCAACGGGTGGCTTCGGAAATGAATTGATACACGAAATAAAATTATACAATATGCGCGCGCGTATTAAAACGCTCCCCGTTGGCATCTGACGCTGAAGCCACCCGTTCCAACTCGCTCAATATCAGGAGCACATGTCTGACGCTATATACCCCACCACTTCCCCACGTCTCCTCGACACGATCGGTCGCCACGCCACATAACTATGCATAACGTATACTCGCACATATATACATACCCACATACGCACATACCTACAAACATACATAAATCGCGTCCGTATTTATATTGACAGATAAGATTTTATCTTTATTTGTGCTGTTAATTTATTAAAAAACGTGGGACTTCATTGTATATGTATGGGACTATTGTGGAATTAAATTTGTACTAAAGCCAACATGACCTTCAAATTTATGCGAGATGCCTTCATTGAAGTGGCGGACTCGTCTGTAAAGTTATCAGGACGAAAATCAATGAAAAGCCGAGACTTCTCTGAACTTAAAAACACATATTTTCACGGGGAAAAAAGACGCGTCGTAATTTTGAAATTATGCGGTCGTTTCTGAGAGCTACAGCCGACAATGTTATCAACTGGCTCGAGCCAGATCAATCTCTTGGGAGACCCTCTACAGGCGGGGATGAGAGCAGTCGAGATTTTTACGATCGCCTTTGGGGCAGAGCCGTCGGGAATAAGTGGTCTTAAAACGGGTTTTTGCATAATTTTCCCCCGGGAGGGGAAGATGAGGGGTCGGGGGTGAATAAGGTCCTGTATCAGGGGCGCCTACTACGCCCCTCGCATTTCCTCGCCCATTATGCTCGACTCGAATTTCCACAAAGCGAAATCCCGGGTCAAATATGAAAATCGTGTAGAGCCAGTCGATCGGGACGTTGATACACAAAATTATATAAAAAGAGGGACAATTGACCCACCCAAGAGAGTGTATTGCGATATATTTTGTAAAAAAATGTCCTTATATAGCGTATATATTTTTATATATACATATGTTCTTATATAGCGTTTATATATATGTATATATATATATTTGGGTGGGATAGCCTATCGCATTAATAGCGGCTATATTTTTTAAGTATCAAATAAATGAAAACCATAGTTTTTTTTTTCAAAAAGATATACATAGTATACTCAAATTGACACTTAATATTGATTTTAATTTGTTTTTTCAATTGATACCTGCATATTAAATTTTGCTACTTTAACCAATTCGAAATTCATACATCGTGATGTGATACCACTTATTAATTTATTAACTTAAGAGATCTATCGTTGTGAAGAAATTGTTAAAATACAGAATATTTAAAAATATGGTCTCAATTTGCAACAAGGAACCACCTAAAAGTGAAATACTTAAAGATCGAAATTCAAATGATATCTGCTAGATGCCTTTTCCACAAACAGCCCCTAGCTTCAATCATTTGCAAAATTCGGAAGCAGTACTATTCTTCCACTTTCGAGTGGTTAGGTTTCATTCATAATCGGCTCAATCTTTTTGATAATTTATTTTGCTTAAAACCGTAATCTTATTATTTTACGTTTATAAAATATGTACAGAGCTATGATGATATAATTTATTTTAGGTGTACACTGTACATATATACATATGTACATATGTAATTGTAACTATAATTTGATTTATGTGATATGGTTCAGCAGTTTCTTTAACTTGATGTTATATTCCAAAAAGAACATAAAAATTTTCTGTTTTATCAGGTATTTCAAATGTGATATTATATCTGCATGTCTTTGAATTTTTTACAGCTCAGTAAGACTTTTGTGAAAATATATATTATATTTAGACGGAAAAATGGTATTTTTCTTAAGAATGAAACGAGTCTGAAATTAAATTAATTTTCAGAATAAGCGAATGATTGTGGGTACGGTGACAGGTACGTTATTCTGAGCCTCGAGGGTAGATTTTATTCGAGCGCGCACACCGTCTACGTTTCGATAATTTTCCGACGCCAACCATCAATCTTTGACAATTTTCACCGTGAATTATTCAACGGCAATATGCTGTTCAATCCATCCCCCTCTCCAAGCCTTACAACCCCGTTCTCCTTGTCGAATCCGTCGCGTGCCCCATACGTTATATTTCATATTTAATTAGAGTGTTTTGCCGCGGGGTAACAGCTCTATTAATTTGTGGCACCGCTGCCGTTGTGTACACATTCTTAGAATAATTCATCAATCCGAGTCAATATGATTTAAGATAATACGTAATGCTGAAAAAAAATAATTTCGCAGTCTACCAAGTTTTCTAAAAAAATTAAATTTTTGATTGAGATAAACTTTTTCGATCTTCGATTCGCTAGTATGGAAAATATGTGGACATTTTGAAAGCTTCGTTATTCTTGGCTCCGAAATTTAGGTTTCATTTTTATCATGGTGGTCAATACGCACATGTGTGTACTTATGTATGTAAAAGGACTTCATAGATACAATACATATATGTATGTATGTATGTAGATACTTTCAGGTGCTGAGTAACGTTGTTGTTTCAAAAGTAGCAAAGGTTTACGTGTTGGGAATTCCGTAGATTCCTGGACGATTAATTCCGGAGGCCACGTAGCCTCGACGTCTTCGGCCGACATAAATTTCCGTTATGTCTCTTATATTTCATCTGCGTTTTCTGCTCACACCAACTCATTGTTCTGCCGATGCTACTCTACAATTTGCCCAGAAACCATTGTCTCGCTTCAACTCCCGCCAAATATTTGCTCGAGCACAATCCGCTACATAGACTACAAACATCTTCGTCCGTGCTTATAAGACAATTTTAAATAATTTGCAGCGTTTAGATATTTCAGTGTTTAAGATCTCGCTCTGTATATGTTTGTATATCAATATGGCGTAATCAAGGAGGGGGGTGGGTGGGGGATTAAGTCACCTAAGATTATTTATTTATTTATTTTATTCTAAGCAGACCATTGTGGCATAACAGGAATTCCTAAAGCGCCACAATGGTCAAAAAATATAACACAAAAAAAAACAAAATAACAATTAAACATAAACATAAATACATCCATACATAAACATAAAAAATAGCATTTAATAATAACAGATAAAGTAAAAATATCAAATAAAATATAGCATAAGGAATGCCTTGCACCTACAGCCAGTTTCAATAAATATGTAAGAAACAACTACAAATACAAAACATCCCTGTAAGGCCCAAATGGAAGAGAGTTATTCAAAATTTCACTCATAAATCACAATCAATCATGAAAACAATGATGAGCGCAGACTACCAGATAAATGGGTTAGAGTAATTTCCGACAATTTACGCTCACTAAGGTGGAAAATATCACATTCAGTCTCGGCAGCAACGATTTCATTAAGAAGTCGAATAGCTCTTGGAATAGGAGCCATTCGAAAAAGGACTGTGCGGGCAGGAGGTTATTATATTTTTTCATATATTTTAAGTGTCATTTTTGATAGTTAATGCTTTTCTTTTGACCGTTGATCCGATTATTGACGTAGAATATTGTGTAGATAAACAACTCTTTAAGAATAAAAAAGGTTGTGTGTGTATATTCTGTGAAACAAATATTAGAAATAGCGTAAAATTTCCTTGACAAAATATTTTAATATCTTATTTTTATTTATTTATACTTATTTTACTTAATTATTTTCTAAATTTGCTTTCCAAATTGCTATTTTAGATTAAAAATTAAAAATGGCAAAAGGATTTTACTTTCAATGCCTAAAAATAAAAATATTTAATACAATACATGCTAGTCAGATTTATACCGGCATGTTTATTTGAATAGATGTAATTTAAATGCGTGCGTTAAAAAGGAATTTCGGTTAAAATCTTTTTAATTGCTCAATTTCAAGAATTTGCAAATGAAACGAATTGTTACGGCGTGACGCCAATGCGACAAACAAACCCAATAGTCGACGGGGATTTTACGAATTTCAGCAAATATTTGCATTCGAAAATAGTATTATTAATTAATTTAATAGCAGCTTGAAATGAAATAAAGTCGCTTGTTTGAAATAAATATCTACGATTATTTAACATTTAGTATACTTTAGAACGACGCTAACTTAATTATAACTAACCAAAGTTTCATTTTTGTTCGTGAAATACTATACAGGTTTACGTATGTACAAACATATCTCGAATTCCACTCTTTTGTTTGATATTTGACGAAAAATCAAATGTACACAATGTTTTATCCAGCCAGGTTTTCAGTGGATGGACGAAAACATTTTTATTATTGTGACGGCGAGGATGCACCATTAATCTCTGTCGAGTTTGTTATTAAAAAGTGCGATAAATTGAAGGTGATCTTTAGCGATAATTTTATATCATAACAATATAAAGCGCAGGGATTTTCCTTCTCGCGAAGTTTTATAAAAGAAAAACTTGAAGCTATCTTCGCGAAGATAGATTACTATAGATATCCCTCGATTATGGAGAGATTTCCGGTTCGCGTTCAACTTTATGAAATTTATCCGCGCGTCCGACAAAGATATTTTACCCACGAGATTTTTCTGATGAGGCCGTTAGCGTTTCAACTACACTTATAAAAATAAAGTTAATAATTATTATGATTGAACCGCAAATATATACCTATATATATATATACACTTTTATCACGCAAGCTAAGGTTGAGCATGTGAAAAATACATGGTAGGTATTATAATTATGAATTTACGATCACTATATGTATGTTTTATTTTTCAAATATACAACATATGCTCAGCATATTTTTCAGCTGCAAACAACGTGTCGACTCCACTGCCGGTCATAAATTTCTCCACCGTCATAATTTTTGTTAACAAATAACTAGACACAATGTACGCGAATAATTTATTACGTCGCGAATGTGCCCCGTTGACCGAAAATTATTTTACACATGAACAATATATAGCCCCGCATATGTAACTATGTATGTAAACGTTTCAGTCCAAAGAAAAGGTATTGGTGTGTAATTTATCCTATTATGCATGTGGTTGGGTAACTGACGTTCGCATATCTCTCTTTCGACGAAGAGATTGTTAGCAAATTTCGCTTTGGTAATAATAATTATTTAATATGAAAGGCGGGTGTGAGGCGATTTATTTTGTTCGTTTCGGAATTTTCATATGGCGCGGTTTGATAGATTAACTTGGGGATTGGGTATCAAGAATTCAGGGGGTTGTTGATCGTAGACGATCGGTGGAAGTGCGAAGTTTTCCGGAAAATTCACATTTTTGAGATCACGTCGCCTGAAAACTTTTACTGCTGATTTCCCACAGGTTTGGACCGTGCGAACTGATTAAATTATTGCATACCCGCAAATATATAATAATATAAAAAGCTAAATTTAAAATTTAGTATTCAAATTTATTAGGCAAGGGCCAATTTTCTTTGAGACGTAGCTTTTAGTGTGCCTTCATTTTGATTTTTTTTACACCGCTTGGTTATGAGTACATAGAAGATTTTGTTTAATTTTACAATATGTCGAATGCAAAATTTCTATATCAATTTATTTTTTCAGAATCACAATTAGCATTTTTTCATGTATACAGCTGGATTAAAATCTAATAAACCTTTTTGCATTATTATCTTTCTGACACAACTTTAATTTAATCTGTTTAATTAATCCATCCAGTGTCCGCTTGATCTTGTTTTTTTTTCAATATCCTCTTGGGATAAGATTCGAACTTTTTCATTATTGATTTGTTTTCAATTTTTCTTTATGTCTTTTTGGTTTGTCCTTTTGGACATCAAAAACAATTTTCATTATACTAAAATAAAAGTATAATTGAAATTATACATATATTATTTTAGGGTAATTATCTTTATATAGACATATAATCAAATATAATGTAGAATATTATATGTACGAATAAGTATGTACATATGTTTGTGTATATGTATGTACATACAAAAATATATTGATATGTATTTACTAGCTTGTAACCCTCGATACTGAAATCCTGCGTGACAACGATTACGCATCTTCTAAAAATAAAATGAGAATAGAAAAGATTATTCATCGTTTAGTTCTATGTACATATGTACATAATATTACCAAGTGTTTCTTTTTTTCTGAAGGTCAACTAGTCTACTTACATCTAATATATAATTTCGAAATAGACTTTGTGTGTATGTATGTTTGTTTGGGTCGTAGATACTTTGACGTTCAATTTAATAAAAAAACAAATGAATATTCAAATAAATTTAAATAGAATAAAAGTATTCAAATTAATTTAATAAAATGTTTATTATTAGATGTGGTTTATATTACAAATACCGAGCGAAGCCGGGTAAAAACACTAGTATATAATATATCATAATTTACGTTAGTTTAATTATATACCTGATAGATGAAGTTGATCAGGTATAATTTTAAATTCAAATTTTATCAAAGTTTTTAAAAATCCAAGTCGCAGTTTATCTCTCAAAAATTCAAGATTAAAATCTTTGGTCGTCTGCATTTTAGCTAGCCAGCGTTTATGGTTAAAGTTTGATACCACATAAATTACGAGCACGTCTCCTTTATCCTAATCAGATAAATTGAGTTGGGGTCAGTGGTGGAGTAAAATCCCGGGAATTAGTGCGCGTCACTCGCGCTGTTTCGAGAGTGCGATTTTCGTCGCGCTTTTAAAAACTGATTTAAAAGTATCCCACCCCATCTCGAAGAGCTCACGCATAAATCACCGGGTCTGAAATGGGTTTTCGCTGTACCGCTCGGTCTGTCTAATTAATTCTTGCGGTGCACATTTTTAAGCCCTCAGATATGAACCGGACGGAGATGAGGTGGAAAATTCTCATTCGACGCACGTGCCGGCCAGAGACCCTCTTTTTGTCTCGCGTTGGAGAAAAACGGCGAAAATGAATTTCCTCCACACCATTCCTCCGACAGCCCTCAACGAAAGTCTCCGTAACGGAAAAACGGTCGATCGTTGTATTCTTTGAAATCGTATTTTTTCCGCACGCGAAAGGAATTTTCAGATCGCGCTTGGCATTGACGTTGAGACCCTTTTGCTATATATTATATTATAGAACGTGTATTTTTACCATATTGTATGTGTGCACAGATCAATAGCATATGAATATGCGTAGCATAAATGCGCCAGTGTTTTATATGCTAATTATCTGTATCAGTGCAATTTTTAAAACATGTATGTAAAATTCATATAAAATATATACAGGGCGTTATGAAGCTAAGTGTAAAGCATAAAAAGGTTAATAGATCATGTCATTTAGAACATTTTGAGTCACACACACCTTAGTCCAAAGTCTAATGGGTTTTTTTTAGTTTAATTTTTAAAGATTTTTTACTCTCTCACAGTTAATTGTTAATTTTTGGTTAGTCAATTATTAGGCTTTGCACTTAGCTTCATAACACGTACATATAGATACATATATATAGGTCAGCTCTTACTCCACGGAAGAGGATTCTAATTTTTACAATATTTTATTTATACGCATTTCACAATTTGGGGAAATCTTATATGAGGCAGAAATCGAAATTTAATATATAAAATAATTTGCGAAAAATTAATAATTATAATTAGAATTATATAATAAAATATTAGAAGAGAAATAAGAAAAAAAATTGGTTTGATGAAGGGTTGATGTTTAAAATTGAGTATTGGTTGCTTTATTAAATAAATAAAATACAATACATAAAGATAGAAATTGAAATTGGAATTGCAAAATTTGTAAATGTACGTGATCCATTCGCGGTCCAATCAACCAACCGAACATAATAATTTGAAATACAAATGAATTTTTATGTAGATACATATTCGTACATATATGTACATGTTTTTGGAACATATAATACATACATATATATTTGTGAGTTTTGTTTCACCGTTAAATTTACCGTATAAGTGTATGTATTTATGTATGTACATATATACATAAATACGTAAATACATATGTATGTATATTGTGGATATTATATTTTTATATAAAGAAATACATTTAATATAGACCTACCGGAACAGGAAGTGATTGTACAACTTTATAAAACTGCTGAAACGATGAACTTTTCAAAATTAAGTTGTAGGTAAGAATTTCTACTCAACTTAATTAGAAGAGTGAGCAAGTTCATTCTTTAGCCAAGAAACTTATAATTCCAGAAGCTAATGTTATAAATTAAACAAAAGTCGCATCAAGTTTAAACACTGTAATATCAAAATTGTAAGGTTATTATCCATTGGTTTTAATTCATTTTAAAAATTAATTAATACCATCCACCTATACATATACATACATATGGTATATGTATGAATGATTTTAATTGCATAAAAACGTTACATTAAGACTTTTTAAAAATATTTTTATGACTTGTATTGTGTTTATTTAAGCTAATGATAGTAAAATAAAAATAAAGGAAATTAATATGAGATGATAACGGAGTAAAATCGCTTTATATTATATGTACGTATACGCGATGAAGATTATTTACCTTGACGTTGTCTTGAGGTCTTACGTTCACGAAGACGTTTTCAGAGGGCCAGTAGAGGTACATACACACCTACGCTTTATCACAGACGCGAATACCTGACCTCCGAATATATTTTCTTACCCGTTTATGACCTTCACAGACATTCCAGAGCCGTAGCAGGAATTCGAGCCGCGTCAGGCCGCTGTCGCGGGCGTAGCGTCACATAAAAGCCCTACGGCAACCTCCAAACCACCCCATCTCCCCGTGAACGTGTACCAAAAAAAACCGATCTACTTCCGGTCGACGACGCTTCAAAGCATCTCCAATTAAGAGGCAAATATTATCTTTTATTATATGCCGCGCGTGCGGCTCCCAAAAGCGCGCCATTATTGGGAAAATATTTGTTCAGTCATTAAGTGAACGAGGAACACTTATTGTTGTTACAGGCCAGTCGCCAATTTCGCCAAGGATATGTGTAATCCGGACAAAGCTCTCTCTTTCTCCCTCCCTCTGTCTCTCTATACTCGAACTATCTGTTTTATTATATGTATTATATAATGGCATACATAGATATGGCGAGGATTTTTATTATCATAAATTATTCCCCGAAAACGTGCCGAGAATTTCGCGCTAAAACGCCGCAATCTATGTAATTTTTTTTCGTACACAATATGGAAAATGTATTCGTGGTAGTTACTGTTTTTTTTGTTTTCCGCGAAGAAAATTGTATAGGGTCAAGCGAAAATTGCGTTTCGACATCGTAAATTAAGCGAAATCGCTAGTTCGCTCGTTACGAATCTTTTGAAAGATGACGTTTGATATATGAAAATTGTTGTAGATCTCTGGCCATAAAAATATATCACTTTTATTCACAAAACTTCCACATTCAAATTTTTACAAATAATTAAATACATATACATATGTAAATAAATTTTATCAAATTAATCCAAGCATACATTGAAACGTTATTAAATATTTTTAATTACTTGAACTGATATGATAGAATACGCACTAATCCGAATAGCATGTCTTGTAAATGTACATATATATGTATTCATATGTACATACATATGTATGTATATACTCGAACTGTTCAATTGGAAATGCTTTCAATTAGCGTCGAACTTGAATTAATAGACGAAATAGCAGGTATCTTAATTGATTTTGCACGAGGTGACAGTTAATTAACACACACTTCGTTATAGACCGTATACACTGCATAGATAGCCAACCTATTTTTCAACCTACATATGTAGCCACACCTGTGTCGATCGATTAGTAAAATTCCTCATATCATATAAAATTACGTCACTTAATTGAAATTTATCGGATTTTGGGCGTGTTCTATCTCCCGATTCGTAATAGTAAAAGGGTCACATTTCTTAATCTAATACTGTTCATCACAAGACAATTCATACGCCTGTTATCATGTTCACCAAGTATATTTTACCGATGAAATATTCATCAATTACCTATTCATCAAACAGATGGATCATTTAAAAAAATATAATCCAAGACGTCAACCGTAACGTCATGGACATTTTTATCGTACTCATTCAGTATTTAAATACGTTTTAATCATTTTATGAATCTAAGCTGTTGACTATTTAAGAAAATAAAGTTGAAATTTTTTTCCTCAGATGAGATAAAAAGAGATGGTAACTGGCAATCTTAAATTTTCCACATTTTTGTGGCCAATTCGCCATTTGCGATTGGGGACAGGGTTGGTCACCCCAGTTATAGACAGTCGTTTCACAACATATAATATGTACATATAATACGAATAGGTACGTATATCTGTAACGTGGGCTTTGTAGTCGAGTGTGTGGTATATTTTACGTGTCTAAATAAATTTCGTATTACATTTGTTAGTATGGCGTGAGATGAAAACGATGAAATGTGAAGAAGCCACACGTTTCGTGACTTTGCGTTTGATGCACGCGTCGCTCATAAAAGTAATGAAAAAGGCCAACGCGGCAATTAGCAGGAGGTCAGGGGTGTCGTTATGAGGTCTGCGGTCCGCTGGTCGATGATGAAGTAGCCCTGAAGCTGTGTTTTGCCTGAAACGCTAATGTGTAGGCGCCGCGTGCCTTTTGTAGGGCAATAAAACGTGATTGGTTGTTTCTCTCCCAGGACATTAATAAAAAGACCACCGAAAGCGGATCTACTATCGCTCTGAAACGGCCACTGCAACGTCACTATATAATATGTATGTATGTACATACAGACACACATATGTGCATATGTAATTGTATTTTTTGGGGGAAATACAAACACTAATACCATAATTAGTGTCAGCGTTAATAAGCATTAATCGATAAAAATCGATAAATTCATTTTTTTCGTCGAGACGACTGCCGCAACTCGAACCAGACATCTAATGAATAATAATAATTAAACTGAGCTAATGGTCACGAACATCACGCCAAATCCAATTCTTCATTTCGCCCTTTTTTTAAACATTAATTAATTGAAATATTCCTTCTTGCCATATAAAAATACGTAATTTTTTTTTAGTTTTATATATAATAATTTTATGCGATGATGTTTCATCGGGCTATTCACTAGTATGTATATATATATATATATATATATATATATATATATATATATATATATATATATATATATATATATATATATATATATATATATATACAGTGGCGGACTGGCCATACAAGCGAACATGCCCGATGGCATGTGGGCCCCACTATCTGTTAGAAAATATGGGCCCTCAGTAAAATTAAATTACTTTTTAACTATTTCACGTGTGTAAAAATTTATAGGATATTGCACTTTGGGACCTAAAGTTTGGGTATTTCAACAAAACAAATTTCTTACTATATACACAAACAACTAATACATG
Source organism: Arctopsyche grandis (assembly GCF_051622035.1). Lineage (NCBI taxonomy): Eukaryota > Metazoa > Arthropoda > Insecta > Trichoptera > Hydropsychidae > Arctopsyche > Arctopsyche grandis. Next base: position 18,317,075 of record NC_135357.1, read on the forward strand.
CTTTAACAGCCCAAGGATCGGTTAACTTTTTTTATTAGGCTCGAAATGTAAGTTTCAACATTTGCGTGGGCCCTTTTGCTGGGCCCATTTCTAACCTCTATATCATGTATATACCAATACCTATGTAACAACTACCTACTGAAATAAAAATGAGAATAAACAAATTTCCGTGAATAATATAAACTGAATTGCTTAAAACAATTTTGATAGGACGATTCATCATCAACCAGCGATTTAAATTTACTTCATACTTTCAGAATAACATTTGATTATATTTCGACGATATAGTAAGATTTAAATACACAATTTTAAACAGTTTCCGAATATAAAATCTATTCGTAATCTAGACACATCCATGTATATGGAAATATAGGATAGGGGCCCCCTCCCCAAAATCCCGATTTTCGCATGATCACAAAACTTTATCTATTGTTATTACGTACATATGTATGTATGTATATACATAGATAAAGTGAAAAGACAGTCGGTAGAAATTAAGTTAATTGATAGTTTTTTAGTGACTCAGTTTGATGGTCGATTTTTGCTGACCATGTGAAGATTTTTGGAAAAAAATTTTCCCCTACGGCGCTTTTTTCACTTTTTATATAATATATTTTTATAATTAGTTTATCAAAAATAATTACATTTTTCATATTTTATAACTCAATAAGGTGTATGCAAAGAATATTTTCCATTTTTATTCCGATATAGAAAAGATTTTTTGTAAAAAAATTCAATTTGACCAATCTTTGCCTGCCCCCACCCCGAAGAAAAAGCTGAAATGACGTCCCTGACTGTTTTCTACCGAAAGTAAAAGCCGCTTTTATGCCGCATTCTTTTATGATGCATTCTATTTACCTAGGACAAGGGTTAAAAATAAATATACAATGTAATTTATGGATCTATTTTGCTTTTGCCATTTTTCTTGTACTTAAATTTGTTTATTCCCATTTTTGAAAATTTTATATTTGTTTACCCTTGATTTTTAGCGTGGTGGAAAGAAGAAAAAAAAAAAAAAAAAAATATATATATATATATATATATATATATATATATATATATATATATATATATATATATATATATATATATATATATATATATTTATGTATATATTGTATATATTTATGTTAAATGTGATGTTTGTGTATATATAGGTTTTGTTTTTGTTATTTCTAATTTCTGCATGCAAATTGCGGGTTTGGTGCATCCGCTCTAAAATCGCCAGACAAACGAACGACAGATTAACAGAACGGCAGCTTTAAACGTAATTCTTGTTTTCTCGAATGATAGATTGCACATCAGATGACGAGTAACCTTTCGATGTGCACAGATGCAATTATTAAAATGGTAATTATTAAAATTGAGTTGGATCTTTCTGGCGAGTTTAATAAGGCAAGATTCGGAACTTATCGAATCTTGCCTTATTTTACTCGCCTGAAAGATCCAACTCAATTTTAATAATTGCATCTGTGCACATCGAAAGGTTACCCGTCATCTGATGTGCAATCTATTATTCGAGAAGACGAGAATTGCATTTAAAGCAGCCGTTCTGTTAATCTGTCGTTCGTTTGTCTGGCGATTTTAGAGCGGATGCACCGCATCCGCAAATTGCATACTAATATATATATTTATGAATAATAATTTATTTATTTAATTATATATTGCAATATCTTTATATTTATGAATAATAATTTATTTATTTAATTATAAATTTGCAATATATGTATACATATATTTATATATACATACATACAATGTATACATACATGTAGATATATTTTTGACTGATTGAATTCATGAAACTGAAGGTTGTTTTATGAATTTTATTTTCCAATCTAGTATTTTTAAAAATGTGAAGATTTTCTTTCAGTTATCGTGGGTGTTTAAGCGAAATGGATTACAATTTAAGACGACAAAGCTTCCTTCACGTTCGCGGGCGTGACACCTCAGGGAACGTGTCTGCTCGAAATTCAGGTAATTTTCAACTTAAAAGAGTAAATTCAAACAATCACAAGGGACTTCACAAACACCCAGATCCACCTCGTAAAAATAAGACATTAAGAAAAAAATACAACTTTTAAGGTAAAAAAAAATAAATGAGATCGAAGCAATAGCTTACTAGCTTGTATGTATTTATAAACAATGGAGTTGAACAGTGAACAGTGAATTCGAAAGCAACAAGTGTGCTTTCGAATTCGAGTACATTGAGAACCTACTCTTAAAATTGAATCGTTAAATTTTCCATTCTTTATAAAGCTCGACGTCAAGTCAAACCTTTGGTGTTCAACCGACCGCAAAGCGTGATATCACTTCTATGGAATTAAATTGCACAAAATTTGAGTAAAGTTTTCTATTGTGGCAGTTGCGTTTCCGTCTCAAAATGTGCATATTCTGCGAAATTTCAAGCGTGCAATTGTGGAAATGGAATGTTGTTATAGTATTCCATGCGGCGCTCACTGTAATTGGAATCTAAATATTTTCTTTTATATTGTATCTTTTTTGTTTAACTCTACTGCTTTATTACTTTATCTATGTACGCAGTAACAATAGATGAAGTTTTGTGAGCATGCCAAAATTCGAACTCGAGATTTTGATTAATTCGAACTCAGAATCGATTACTGATCTCATTTTCATGATCTACAAAAAATGTGTGTCTGTGTATTTTGGGGATTTTTTGAACACCGTTAGTCCTATCGAACTGAAACTTTTTTCAAGTTTTTAAATTGACCGGTAATGGTACATCCCCTTTTAGGTGTCCTCTTTTTTTTAAGTTTTTGAATTCAATTATCTCCTAAGCCACTAACATAAAAGTAATAATATTTATAACCTGATATTTTTTAAATATTTTTATCTGATCCGGAAATATTATGTTTTTCTCAGAAACCTTTTGGTTTATTCAACTGAAATTTCATATATAAAAGTTTAAGCTTAATACCAAGTTTTTTATAAAATTTGGTAAGCATCCGTCAACCGGAAGTGGCAGCTTACTCTTGTTCGATTTTTCTTCCACTATTTTTTTCGACCCTTAAACATGAGTGCTCTTCACGAAAAAATTCAAGTATAATTCTTGTACCGATTTGATGAAAATAAACAAAAATCATTAAATTTTATAAACCGGAAGTGGATTTTTTCCTCTTAAAAAAGTCAAAAATGTTGTAGTCACGATTCTGTCCACACCCCCGGACCTATCAAGTTGAAAATTTGTATTTGTAATTTATATGTACTAACTTAGATTTGATAAGGTTTTGGTAAAAATTCGTAAACCGGATGCAGTATTTCTTTTTAATACAAATTTCATTATTTTATTTTGACCTTTTAAATTATTTTAATCTTCTTGATATTTATTGTGTATAATACTGATTTTAAGAAATAAAAAAAAATTAAACAAAATCCAACAACCGGAACTTTTGTCTTTTGCAATTTCCCATACATTTGCACTCAATTTGTATCGAAAATGCTGTCATAGTTATTAGTATTTCATAATGCTGCCGGTATGTGTGAACGTGTCTGTACGGTTAAATATCGAATTTTGTTTTCTTATATTCCTCAAATACATTGATAAAATCATGGGTTGATCACATCCGAATTTTTTTTCTGTATGTGTGACATATGTGTGTGTAAAAATAAATGTATGTGTATGTGTAAAAATAAACAAACAATTGAATAATTTTTAAAGTGTTCACCGTCTGCGTTTTTGATGAAAGTGAAACTTGCAAGTTGTAAATGTGAATTTTGATTATTTCAGACAATCGTTGAATTTTATCCCGAAACTATTAACTTTTGCTTTAAATTTTAATTTGACTTCGTAGCCTCTGTTATATGTAAGTTTACACTTTTTTTTTTGAGATTAAAGAGAAATAAAAATCATTCAGTTTAGACAACATGTTCACACAAAAGATTGTTAACGTTATTTAAAAATTTTAGGTATAAAGGAATAAAACCTTTTTGATTTATTCTGAAGGTGTTGAATGAAAAGTAGGGTACGCGTTGCCTCATCATTATGTATCATGCAAGGAGCGTATTAGATGGCGAGCGCGCAAGGAAACAGCCTTTTTAGATCTGAAAAGGCTGTTTGTCGGCACGTAGTGTTTCCAAACATCAAACGTCGCTTTGTGCCAAAGAATAAATTACTAAATTTCATGGAGAAAATCTCACTTTTTCCGTGAAACTCGGCAAATTAGACCACGGGCGAGCTCACTACAAATTAAACCAAGGGACATACTATGTATGTATGCACATACATACTACTTTTTCATGGTAATGGCGCAGCGAAAGTCGTACCACACGCATTAACATGTTAATTACACCAGTCGCACAATCCATATAAATTTCCGTGATATATACATACATAGATATGTATGTGAATCGAATTTTTCAAATGTGTGCACCGTAAGAACTCACGAGTGTGTATTTTGAGAGCTTCTCTACTTTCCTTCCATTATCTATGTCATCCAATAAAATTGAATTTGAGGATCGACGATACTCGCATGGCCAATTTTCTCCCCAACGCAAGGGTGTATTTGTGTATGTGAGGGTTAAAGCAAACCGTGAAAATAATCTGGGACGCGAGTTCGTGCAGTTGCATACGTAAAATGTGTTTGTTCGTACGACGACGACGCATAAATCATGTTTTTCGCTTATTTTACGCTCGCTTATTATATGTAGGGTGTTATAGATACGTTTCTGAGTAAAAAAGATCAGATAGTTTAGGTCGACTTATATTTACTAATGTTTTATTTTATTTGTTTTCTTAGTTTATTTTATTATATATAAATTCATTCAAATCAATTAAGGCCGGTTTCATCATATTTTATGAAAACTCTTGAGTCTGTTTTTAATATTGTATAATTGAAACAAACATACTAAAAATGCTCGTTTAACAGTGTAAGATAAATTGTATTTCAAATATATATAAAACATATATTAAAATAGGATTTAAGTTATAAAGTTGAATAGGTGCATATATGTATGATACATATGTATGTATGTAAGTATATATGTATGAATACTAGAGGTTATGCTCTAGGTTTCAAATATTTAAAAATAAAGAATAAATAATTTGCCTGAGTTTGAAATGAATAATTTATAATTTATAAGTTTAAGGTCGAAAAATTCAGTATCTTTTTACGAAATTAAAGATTGAACAAAAAGTTATTTTGAAAAAATATTTTTTCAGTGTTATAAGAAAACGAATGACATAATGAAATCGTGAATTTTAAACGAAGTTGTAGTGAAGATTGTATCAAAAATTCATATGCAAATGTACTTATGAAATGATATAATTAGTCCTTCGGAGAGACTTCCACTCAGGAAATTGAAAATTAATCATATTAGATGCTCGTTCATTATTAATTTTTAACTATCTATGAACGTACATTGTATATAATGAATATTTTCATACAATATTTAGATGAATATTTACATACATAAGTATATGTATATATATTTTGTCAAAGGTTAAATACAATGATTTTTGTAATAAATTTACATTATACATATGTATATGTGAATCTTAACTTCTGTAGTTTTTATTTTTTTAATATTGGCAAAATTCAATATTATTCTATTTTTGTTCATTTACACCACGACAGTTCTGATCGTAAAACGCACGACTTTGCCCTGGCCATAAACCTTATACGACCTGCAATTTTATTCGTATAATAAATAGAAGGAAAGCTGCATCGAAAACTAATAAAAACAAAATAAACGCACACACATGCAAACGGAGAAAAAAACTGAAACTCATCCTAACGAAGCTATCCGTGCAACAAATGGTTTCTGCGATGCCCGCAGTGAAATCTTTTCGGGCACGTCTTTATTTGAAAAGGAAAAAAAGGGGAAACGCGCAAATAAAATTGGGACATTATTGATAAGCAGCGCAAAAGTCGTAAATCTTTTATACAGCAGCTTTAAGCTCTGGTTCTCTCGGTAACTTTTCGCTTACTTTTATACGACGAATTCCAAAATACACGTCGGTAGTTGCGAATTCGCGTCTCGTATTTTAAACTTTTCACTTGAATTCGCTCCTTGAGTTTATAAGCAATCTTTGACGGAAGTGTTGCCATTGTACTTGTGAACATAACGATGAAAGTGTTTTAAACACTAGTGTACTGAGTACAACCACTGGTGTATGTATGTACATACATATATAAATGGTAAATGCTTCATTGTTTTTTTAGTGATGTAGCTAGATGACTCCTCAATAATTTTGGGGTCAATAAAATATTTTAAGGAATAACCACGAAAGCTTTCTTCGCCAGGAGGTAGTAGTTTAAATGGCAGGGATACTTATTTTGAATTCTTGGGGAAATATTGTCAAAGAGATTCCTGGCGGTAGGAATAGGAAAGACCTGTGGGACTATCCACGTGAAGTTGAGAGTTCCAATTACATACATACGTTGTTCAAGCAAAGATAGAATCTCCACAAGGGTTCTAGAAGTGATTAAAGGATATGATCACGTGGAAGTTCAGTTGAATCATTAAGATTCTGATATAGTAAATGGAAATATATGTATAAAATATACAGATATAAATTTTCAGTTCATATTTGTTACCGAAACCATTTCTAAGATGTAACAAGATTTCGGCTAGAAAGTTGTGTGATGGTTACATCGGCATTTTAACTTTTCGTGCACGCATACACACGCATGTGACAAAAGTATGCGACCCAGAATTCGAGGATGCTTTGTGAGCGGGTAAAAAATGAACGGCCTTACAAGTCGCGCATTACGCGGAAAACCTCAACGGCGAAGGGTCATCAAAGGTTTCAACACAATGCAAATTTGTCGAGATACGAAGTACACATATACTCGAATACATATGTACATGCGTGTAGGCGTGTACGCAGACTGTGCAAATTCGAGAAATCTCGAGGACTTGTGTGAGAAATTGTTTGCGTTGTTGAAGTTGAATTTATTTCCTTGCGGAAAAATTCGCCATCATTAGGTCTACAATTTCTGTACACCGCATGCGAGTTTCTGCGATTTCGTATATGGGGAAAAATGTTGTGTCAAAATGAAAATATTGGTGTGTAATACATATACATATGTATGTGTGTATGGATTATAAATCAACCAAATGCGATTCTCCGAGAAAATAGTTGCGGTCGACTATTCTTCAGATATATGTACATATGTATCTACAAATTATTAATAGTAGTTGGCCTGTCAGGCTAAACGCTTGATTTTTTGACATTTAATAGCATACTGTCTGTCGGCTTATATTCTTTGTCATCGTTTTCATTGGGATTACCTATTTTAATTTATAATGGTTACTTATGGTACTTCATACAAAATTTCATATATATATATGTATGTACATACATATGTATTTTTCGAATAGTTGTGATGCAAAATTGCGGACTTAAACAAATATTTCTGCCATAAATCAATCTTATATACATATATGTCACAGTGAAATTATATTTCAAGTGAAAATATATTTTCACTGATGTTTCAGTGAAATCATAACCAGTTACATTTTCAGGGTTGGCCCTATTCATTTAAGATTGGGTTGTTATTTATTTATTTATTTATTATATAGCAAATTGCTAATGTATTATTTCACAATTTTACAATTAACAATTGCAAACTTAAACTAACAGCTATACAACAACCAATTTACTTAGGAAAATTAACAAAACTGTAATTAGTAAATCTAAAATAATATAATACAATTCAACATGGCATTTTATCAAACTTACATATATAATTACGTCATCTTCCACAAAGGTATGCATTAACACCCTTCAAGCACCTCTAATGCTCTCAGGAAGGGCATTGTATATTTGAACACCTCTGTGAAAAACACTTCCTGCAGTTCTTGCTTTCTTAACTTTTCCTATATTTAATTTATTCCTATTTCTAGTTATATAATTATGCAAATCTCTATTCCTGACTATGTAATTATTAAAATACTTGGGTAATAGATTATTATCTAGGTTATATACAAATTTTAAAGTGCTTAATTTAAGACTATTTCTAATATCCAACCATTTAAATTCATCTAACATACTACTAACATTCTTAGGTTTCTTCACATTCAAAATTGCACGCATTGCTCTATTCTGCACTTTCTGCAGTTTGTAAATATACAATCCGCTAAATAAATTGAGCGCTGTAGCGCAATATATGATATGAGGCCTTACAACACAATTGTATATTAATATTTTACTTTTTATACTTTTGATTTTGAAATGATTTTTATAATTACGAAATTATGTTCAAAATACATCTTATATTCATTTCTATTTTACATTTCATTTCATTTTCATTTTTCATTTTCATTTTCTATTTTACAATTTAATTTAATTTGGTTAGTAATCATAGTATTATATTATTCTAATGTTAATGTTCAGCATAATTTGAAAAAGAGCTCAAAAGCCTATTTACAATTATTTTAAGTGCTCATAATAAATCTAATACATAATATTAATTAAAGACTCTCTTGAGTCGATGACCTAAAGCAGATTGCGTTTAGGTAATCTGTGTTTATACCTGAAGGGTATAGACATTTTGTTGTAATCACCGAGACTCTTCACAAGTGTGTTAGTATGGTTATTAGTGATTCTGTCATAGAATCTATTGGTTAGTTTGTTAGGAATGTCTGTAACAAACGGAATATTATACATATATGGCATGCAGTTTTTTCAAGTTAGTATATATGGGTGTATTATAAATTATTTTTAAGGATTTATTTTGTATTACTTGGAGCTTGGAAAGGTTAGTATTCGAGGCGTTATTCCATACAGGTGAAGCATAGGTTAATAATGGTACATAATATGAGCGCGCGATATAATTTTATTTTATTTTGAGTTGATAAAGAACTATGGCGATTAAATATTGGATATATTGAGGATATACCCCGCATCGCCTTGCATTTTGCTCCCTCAATGTGAAGTGCCCATCTCATTCTTTTATCGAACGTTACTCCTAAATATTTTATTACTGACTGCCATTTCAGACTTTCTCCAGAGGGGATTTTCAGATCTGAACTTGGCTTATGCTTTCTAACACTAAAGAATATGGCGTCTGTTTTGGTTTGATTAATTTGAATTTTCCACTTAGTGAAGTGTTCAGTCATTGTTTTAATTGCAAATTCAAGATTTTTAAGAATAGTGTCAGGTTTTTTGCTATTTGTGAAGCAAGCGGTATCATCTGCATATAGGGCTATGTGACAGTTTTTTGGAATAGGTCATTTATATATATGGAGAACAAGAGTGGGACAAGCAAGCTCCCCTGCGGAACGCCAGCTGTGATTATTTTTCATTATTTACGCTAACCACTAGTTTTCTACGAGTTAGGTACGATTTGATGATGAGAATTAGGTAGTTTGGTATTTTGTTAATAAGGAGCTTATGAATGAGTCCATCGTGCGTGTCGAAAGCCTTTTCTATGTCGAGACATACCATTCCGGTACGTCTCTTCATATTAAAGTTCTTCGTCACGTGTTCAGTTCGTCTTGTTAGTTGTTGGGTCGTGGAATGTCCAGTTTGAAATCAAAATTGTTAATTTATTAATTTCTAATTTACGACTTTAAGTAAACGAATGTAGATTATTTTTTCTAGAATTTTTGAAAGCCTGCAAAGTAAACTAATAGGTCGATAATTGGCCGGGTTTTTTGGGCTTTTGTCAGGCTTAGGTATGGGAATTACATTGGCTTTTTTCCAGTATTCTGGGAAATATCCGGTGAGTAAACATGCGTTGAATATTTTAAATAATGAGACTAAAGCAAATGGAAGTTGTTTGATTATGATGTTATCTATTGAATCTCGCCCAGGTGCCTTTTTATTTTTTAAATTACGTATTATATTTTGGATTTCACACGGATGCACCAATTTTATATTTTTAGTACTGTTAGAGGGGGTTTTTGTGATGATTTTAATGGACCGGTTGACTTTATTATGCGTTGGTATGTGATTGTAATGTTGTGTAAGTGTGTGATGTTTTTGGATAGATTTTGATAATAGTTCTGCTTTGTCGCAATCACGCGTCACTGTGATTCCTGCATCATTTAATGGAGGATTCCTGCATCATCTTATGGAGGAATCGTTTTTATACTTAATATATTTTATACTTAATATATTTTATACTTAATATATGTATATAAAAACTTTTTATACTTAATATATTTCTTAGCCTACAGAGTACACCAACTTTTTTGCCATTTTTTTTAATTTAAAGTCAATTTAAAGTCATGACCAACCCATGACCTTATCTATGTATTTGAGGAATACAAGAAGCATAAAAAATAAAATTCGATAATGCGTACACATACCGGCTATGAGAGCATTTTGACACATGCGTGATTTTGTTCAAAATTTTTTAGTTCTTCATATTACTATAAATGTTATAAGCATAAAATACCAAGAAGATAGAAATAATTGTAAACGTGAAAATAAAACAATGAAATATTGTTTTAAAAAAAATTACTACTTCCGGCTCACTAATTTTAACCAAAACCTTATCAAGTTAGTACATATGTATGTATGTAAATAATACAAATATAAATTTTCAGCTAGACACGTTTATTGGTGTGGAAAAATATTAGTGTGTGAAATTTATCATTTCTATTAAATTTAAAAATGTTTCAGTCCACTTTTTTGAGCTGTTCCAGAGATAATCGAAACCAAAAACTAAAAAAAAGGACACCTACATGTGTAAGAGAAGTACATACCTTAAAATTAAAAAAAATAAATCACGTCGTTTGTTTGTTTTAATATTCCCACAGCCAACTTAAAATTTTGGAAAAAAATTACGTCGTATCGATAAGCATATCAGTAACCCAAACCAAGTTTCAGTTCGATACAACGAACGGTGTTCAAAAAATCTCCAAATACACAGATACTCATACATTTTTACTTTATCTATGTAAAAAAATCATATATTGTTACTACACATGTACATAGATAAAGTAATAATTGTACCATTAATAATTACACTATTCTTGGCGATTTTTGCGGATGAATTCATCACCGTTGGGCAGCCGGGAATTTGCAGGCTTCGCTTACTTCGCTTACCATTTTGAACCGGGCCCTTAAAAGTAGCCGGGTCTCGGGAATTTGTACCGTCTCCCCACTTCTTTTAGGCCCTGCATATAGTGGTTCCAAAGATGAAACTGTTGCGTAGGGGTGGGTTCAGGATGCAAATGAAAGGCCAAAGTCGCTTCACAGCATTTGTTCAACGATTCAAGAGGTCCACACGAATTCACCGCTAACTCCAGAATAATTTGATGTACCGTGTGTACCTCCTTATAAAGAACAAGTTGCATAGTTGCTCACGCGATCCATTGATTTGTATATTGTCTAGGCACATAAAAGTCTACCCTGTCGAGACTATTGTATCCCTTGTTCGGACACTTACCGAGTCCCGTTAGCTTAATCCAGGGTCTCTATTATTCATCCACAAATGAACTTAGACAGTGGATACTCTCTTTCATCTTCCCACGTTACAATACTTTTTCGTGTCATTGCTACAATCAATATGCATCTTCGATCATAGCGTAGTGTATATATTTTTTATCTCGGTATGATTATATTAGATTGTTATTTAAAGTTAAAAAAAATTATTTGTATTATTTGTTATTGTTATTTTATTGTTAAAGTTTGCATGTATGAAATCCACCTACAAACGTACATACATATGTCCCCCATTTTGTATTTTTATCTTACCTTACCGACGCGCATATCATTCAACTATTCTTATGTTAATTTCGATACTAAATAATAAATCAAATATTTTTTACGGAGATGACCAACTTAATATAAAAATTTTGTCGTGGTTCGAGAACCAAAACGTATTTGACGAAGCTGATATACATATGTATGTAGGCGTGTGCTACATATTTCAATATCGATCAATCGCTCGTTGATTTTATCACGTATCCACCCTTAATTCTATTTGCACCCCTCACCCTCTCTACCTTCGGATCTTTGTAGCCAAACAAAGTTAAAGTTTTCGGCGGGTAGGCGTCTCGTGAGTGATGCGTTGTATATAACGTCGAGCTGTGATTTTGTCAGTTGATACTTTGCGTGGGGTGGTGGGTGGATGGGTGGGTGGTAGAGAGTGGTGTGCTGAGCCAAGTGTTCGCTAAGCGAATTATACGGCGTAAGTTAATGCGACATCCCCCGCGAGAGTATCCAGCTGAGGAATGACAATGAGGAATCGTCGTCGGGTGCGGGTTTACTTGCCTACACAGCGTGTATACATATACATATACATGCAGATTTGCCTTGCCAACTTTTAGCTCGGATTTTTATCTACCAACATTTTTTTCTTGGCGCACGCACTTGTTTCTACGTACCTACATATGCACATATGTATGTACATATGTACGCTGCTCCGTTCAGGTGTGTTTCAAAATTATATAAATAATTCATTTTTTGCGTAGGCATGGTATACTTGGAAAGTCAGAGTCTCGATAGAGGTGGAAGATGGACGTATGTATCAAAACACGTTTTTCTAGAAAAAAAATTAGTTACAAAATTATTTTGTGATTATGATATAAAAAATAAGCATACAAAATTTTTGATTTTTTGAGGCAATTCAATTATAAGAGTTGCTGTTATGTATCGTTGTTGACATTGTTTTGTGAACATCATCATGATTAACAATAGTTTAGTTTAACACGATCATTTTCTAAATTTCATACATATTTTACACAGCGCACCGACATCTCAGCGCAAACCAACTTAGCGCCGACCTTTCGGCGCAGAACGACAATTCAGCGCAAAATCAATTTTTTCAATAAGTTTTAATTGATTGAAATTCACGATATGGTCACCCATTGAAATGCACGATAATTTAAATCAATGGTCTATAAATACGTCAATACATAGATACGTACGTATACGCGTACATTTTAGATATGAATAGCAGAACCCATAAAGACGAGCTTGCAAAACGTGGTCTAGAATCCGTTCATACGTAAGATTTTTTGCTGTGTATCCTGGTGTGGAAACTCTTTTTAAGAAATATTTTTTGCGGAACTCAGTTAAGAAACCCTGAATACGTAAGATTTTACAACATAATTTTTGGAAAAAAAATCTAAAACCAAAGATTCTCCCATTTTTATCAAAAGCAAAGTTCATAATGACGATTTGCGAACCTTATGTAGCTTAGAGACCCTGCATACGTAAAAGTTTGGATAGCTAAAAAATTATTTGAAAAAAAAAAATTCCTGTCCGGTTCAGAAACCCTGCTTTAAAAAAAATATTTGCGGCCTTAATTGGGAAACCCTGCTTGTGTAATATTTCAAGGCACAAAGAGTATCAAAGTTATAAACATCGATATACGTAGAATAATTTTTACAAAGCACCAAAGAGACATCTATGGATAAATTTGGGCAAATTTTTGATAAGATTACATTTTTGGAGCATTTTTTTTAAATATAAATAGTCAAATTTCGAGATGCCAAAAAAATTGAAATTTGCGAGACATTTATGGACAAATTTGCAGCATTTTTATACGAATCAGCAAAATTCGAGATGCTGAAAACTCGAAAATTGGGAGAAATGGGTAAAGGTTGCCAACAAATTGGCAACCTTTAATTTGGAATAGTCTATGAAATGAATAGTCAACTTCTAGTAACTCAAACCTTTTAAAAAATAAACTTGATACTTTTCATAAAGTATATAAATAGGGTTCTGTAGTTCTTCCTTTTTTTCGGTTTATCTTTTGTATTTTTTCTTTTTTTTATTTATTTTGTTTTTTGTCCAAATATAATTTGATATTTGTATTTTGTATTATAATTTTATGTATTAACAAACCCCTTCGGTCCCGCGGCTATGCCGCCTTTCCCAAGTATTTTTAATCTAAATACAATATAAAATTGAATGTCTGTTTGTCTGTCTGTCTGTCTGTCTGTCTCGTATAGGCTCCTAAATCACTCAACCGATTACAATGAAACTCTCAGGATTTCTTGTATGCATGTTCGGAAAGATTACTGTGAAAAAAAACATCTTAATAATAATATTCGTAATTACGATTTTTCCGACGCGAAAGTATGAAGCGCCGTTGTGTAGTCAAGGAAATTTGTTTGTTGGCAACAACGATACCAGTTGGCTTACGACGACACGGCTTTGAATAGACGTTACTCCATGGCGTTGAGCTCCAACCATCACATGAAACGGCAACGGGAACGGGAAAAACGGGAATGAGTGGCATTGCAACGCAATAATTTCAAATGTTTTCGCGTCGCGACCTGCGTTGTTAGGCGTAAAATAAACAAACAATTGAATAATTTCAAATATGTTTGCTGCCTGCATTTTTCCGACAAGGGAACGGGAACGAGAACGGGAAAGCAACGGGAACGGGAACGGGAATTGCATGCGTATAATATAATAATTAATACTTATGAGATTAACGGAGTTTGAAGTTTGAGTTTAGATTGAATTGGTATTAGGCATAATGTGTAATCCGAAGAAAAAAAAATGGAGGAATAGGTAAACGAGGCGAGTCACAAAGATATGAAAAGTATATTGAAAACAATAGATCTTCAATAGTGAATGAATGAAAGCAGTTATTAATGCAGTGTACTATAATTGAAAACATTATGAGGTCATTTTTATTGTCCACAGTCGCACAAAAACTCGGTAAAATAATTCGGTATATCGGGAAGTTGCATTGATAGTGTAAGTAAAGTGCTCGGTTGTTTTGTATTATTCAGATAAGGTATTAATAGCAACATCGGTAAACTATAGCTCGAGTTTTGATATCGAAATACAGCAGCAGTCACATAAAACGGAACGCTAAAGTATACATACATACATACATATGTATGTAGATACACACAATAGATCTTGCTCGCTGATCAATAGCAAACTCGGTTAAACATAAATCAGCAAGTTAAAGATGGACCGCAACATCGGGTATGTACTTCTAATTCCTTTAATCTAGATCAGCTCAAATTTGACCACAAATTAATTTCGAAGATGCTTAAATTTATAATCCTTGGTTTATTGGATGTAATGGCATTTGAAAAACTGGACGGACGTCATCAATTTGAACTACATAACATACACACTCGTACATGGCTGTAATGTTAGAGGTACGATGAAGTACGTACATAAAACTTGTACGATCTTTAAGTAATAAGTTGGGAAAGAATTATGAAATTTCAATTATTTTCACATGTGTGGTGGTTAAATTTGCTATAGTGTCAAATTGAAATTCGAGTGTTTCTGAAGCAGAAACATAATGTTTGTGACATCTTAAGCATGCCACTTGCATATGCAGCTAGCTCCACTTGCAAACTTCAACACGTGAGAGGAACGACGAAAACTTCAGAACTTGTCAACTCTAGTTTTACAGAACTTAAGGTAAGTGTTTTTACCACCTCTCTCCCCTTTGTATCAATTTGAGCGACTCGTCCATTCCTTTCCGAAGTCGCATTTAAAGTATTAGTTTGGTTTATGCTTGAATAATTTAGCAAAATTTTAGTTTTCTTTTGTGCACCCGTTTGGGGGAAAACTCTACGTAAATATTTTCATTCGCCTGCTTTAGTCGTTTTATATTCCGTTTTATTTTTTTTTATTCTCGAGTCAAGTTGACGATATTTTTTTTGTTCGATGAAATAAATGAAATTTCTCTACGTTATACGTATTCGATGTGTAATTAAATAAATTGATTTATTTGGTACGTACAGGCTTTCTATACGATTTTCCGTTAAACGAATTAATCGAATTTCGAGTAAATGCCGTGCGAGTTGTACCTAAAAGGTCTTTTCATCTCTGAATCCCATTAGAAAATATATACAATTAAATTCATCGAGACGTCGATTTCGTGCGCATTAATAATAATAATAAGTTTAATTTATTGCACACTGGTTAAACATCGAATTAGTAAAACATCGATACAATTTTATTTTAAATCCATCGTCGGACTGCAGCCGATTCTTACGAAACTTTGGAGATGAGTTTCTTATGTGTATGAAGTTGTGTACATACATATATATCTCCTATTAATATAAAAAATAGCAAAATTATTCTGATTTTATATTAATTAAAATCAATTATAAAAATTCCATAGTTAAATATATTTGCTAAAAATACACTACGAGAAAAAAGTCATCCGATTCTTAAAATTATTTTTAATATCATCGCACTGGTTTTTTATATTTGAGATGAGATAGCAAGTATGATATATTTTTTTATTTTCTTTGTTTGGCCATTTCTTAGAAAGCGTTCGAAGGCCATTTAATTATTAAATAAAGTGAAAAATGCGTATCAAGAAAAGTAATTATTTTATAATTTTAAGAAATTGTTAAAATTTAATTATATTTTATTTCAATCGAACATGTATGTACAATGTACATTCGTCTTTACAGATCACTCCAAAGCGACGAGTGTACAGATACAATGCAATAATACAATTATTACAAGAATTTTTATGCAAATCATACAAACATCATCCACAGTGACATCTACGGAGAAATTTTTGCAGAATTTTATTATAGAAATTGGCGAATCTCAAGATGCTGAATAACTTGAGATTTGCAAGGCAGATTGGAAAGAAAGTGCCAATTTACAGGAACCATTTCAATGAAAATCAGAAGAATTGGCAAACTATGAAAGGAAACAATTGACTTGAAGTCACAAACCACGGTCTGGCAAACAGCTACTGTGGAAATCGAACCGTGATCAGTGATCACTCATGCCGTGACCACTGACTAACCGTGACCTATCATAATATGCTAACCACTAGTCCACGCTGCTGGTTATTTCATGTTATTCGTATTTTATAAACTTTACTAATAATATTTAATTAATATTGCGAATACTAAATACGATTTAGATTGAATTTCTCGTTTGATATGCGTTGCGGTTTTACGTAGAGTAAAATTTTTTGCACGTACGAGATACAAAAATTGCAGTTGGAACTCATAAAATAGTCAAACGGAAGGCCTTTTCTACAGAAACACTTAAATCATGGGAATAAAATGAATAAGGGTATGTCTACATAATAGATACTGGCAAATCGACCAACCGTTATATATAAATACATACGAGTGTATGTAAAACGGACAATGTATGTTTAAACGTGGTCTACTAAAAGCGTTAAGTTGCCACAAAGTATTTTCTGCAAGAAGTTAACCACTAATAAAATGTTTCTATTGCAGATGGACACCAGAAAAGCCTTGGAGAGGTATCTCTTATATAACCTTTACTCTGTATACGAGAACCGATGTACATAAGATATGTACATACATATGTATGTATGTATGTATGTATGTATGTGGGTATTCCTTCTGGATTTCACATTGTATTACAACTGTTGCTTATTATGTTTTATTTTTATATTTCGTAAATGTTTTATGATTGCTCGTATCTATTCTTTTAATCTACTAATGTTTGCTAAGTTGCTTTGTATTGTATACCAACATAATGGGTCTGTTTACCTACACATTTTTCAACATATTATTGTGATATTATAATTTAAAACGTATATTCCTTGATTGAAATTTTTTGTATGCATAAAAATAATATAATTCAGAATTAGCATGCTAGTTCAAAATTTTTAATATATTAAAATGGCGAAAATAAATTCGTCCGCAAAAAAAACGTTCATGTTGGTTGTTCCTTCTTCATACGTAAAAAACGTCGAATAAACATGAACGCTTAAAACTTTCTTTACCTTCATAAATGTATTATCTTTTCGCTTCGTACTAAGGTACGTACGTTGAATATCATAATACTTTTAATGGCATAGATTATATAAATCATCGAGGGAAAATTTCGAACACACGAGAACTACACATCCGTTGAATGTTAAAATATGGGTTTTCACAAAGGAGAGTATTCTCGCATAAAATGATTGATGAGGAATAATATATTATTTATCGAGAAAAAAATACGAATTCAAGATTATACTTTAGGGCATATTAGAAAGTTATAATAATTCTTGTATGTCAGAATTTTGTGGCCCTCGCTTCATAATTGATAATTTGGTCACTTATACAAGAGATGCGTATTATTTTATTTATAATTATCGAATGATTAATTCTAAGCTTGATTTATGTGTCCAATTTTTGCATTGATATTACTTCATATACAATGTATGTATATGTTACAGTGAAAGCATATTTCAAGTGAAAATATATTTTCCCTTGAATGTATCAAATAATGAATTTACAACGTTTAACTCTATAAATTTAACCCTAACAACCCAATCTTAAATTAATACGTCCAACCCTTACTTAACCTAACCTATACTAACCCTTAAATAATACCAACCCTAACTATCTAATCTTAAATTAATAAAACCAACCCTGAAAATGTAACTGGTTATGATTTCACTGAAACGTCAGTGAAAATATATTTTCACTTGAAATATAATTTCACTTTTAGATATACATATGTACATATATGTATACAAAGTTCATGGCTTGGTGTCTTAGCAAGAAAATTAATTGGTGCAATAAAATAAGAAGCTAAATCGATAAATCACAATTATTTTTCTGAACAAATAGCACGTTCGGGGATTACAAGCTATGTAAGGAGGAAATCCTTAGCATGTTTTTTTTTCATACGTACATATGTACGTATGATAAAATTCCTTCTTCAGGGATTTTTCGCTCCCGAGGGGGTGGATAGATATTTAGATAATAAATCGTTTCTGCCAAAATATAATACCGCAAAAATTAATATAAATTATTCACGGTGCCGTAAGCTGCGAAGATCGGCCTCGCCCGCGGGAATATCGGCGATTTAACATGCAAACTGTGGGAATATGCATAAAAATTTAATTTATCACATATGAAAAATATTTTTGTAAATATAAATCTTTCAGATACATACGTGTACATAATACATACACACGCATCGGAATTTTGCATTATTTATGTACATATGTACATTCTACATATGTATGTATACATATGTATATTTGATTTTTCGATTTTACATAATAAAATAGACTATCGGTAATATTAGTTTACCAAATATGCAAATTTAGTAATTAATCCTTGTAATCAGTTTTGTACCGGCTAGAGAGTTTCAAAACGTGAATAATTGAGTTCGAAGTCGATCAACCAATAAGTTTGTGATCAAAATTTCCATAATCAAGAATGTTTAATTATTTTCGAACTAATAATTGTTTGCATTATTATATAATTAAATTTTTGTTTTAAATATACATACATATTTATCTAATACGAATGGCATATTTATCTAATACGGGAATTTAAATCTCGAATGGCTCTAATTATTATTTATATTGTGTATATCGCATAAATTAAATAAGTGAACATACATACATATGTACATATATACGCAATATCATTAATTTGATATCGTTATTCCGTCAGTATGCTATTTACAGGATAAAGATGTTTTAACTTGTTATCTACAAACTATCGGGGTCGAAACTTCAAAATTTCCTTATATAACGGAATAGATTGCTTTGTCCTTTGATTTGGATTATGCGGCCTGTGTTAAAATTGATAACCAAAACTCATCAAACGTTGACCACTCCCAAATACTTTCACAAAGTGTTTTAACCCTTCGACGCTTAAACCAAATAAAGCCATTGTTTTGCTCAAAGTAATAAAATTGACCTGTGCTACATACATGTACTTACATCAAGAAATATACATATATTAAAAAAAAGATATTCAAAATAAAAATTTAATAAATATTCATCACAATGCAATTACATTATGACTATGAAATGCAATGAATGCATTGTTAGGTTTAAAAGTGTTCAGCGTCATATACCCTTTAGTGTCAATATATGTATTTTAAGTGCATATTATACTCAATGTGCAATGAATGTGATAGTAATAATATGTTTACGACCTAGTGAAATCGTTAGTGCACTGTCTCTAATTGATATAAGAATGACGTAAAACGAATGCACTTCAAACAGACGGGATAATTATAATCATAATTCTGAATTATCTTTTCTATTTTGCAGTAGTAATAGCTCGTTTAACGTAATAAACAAACCATAGAAACAATTTTTGGTTGTAAATTAAAAGTGTCGCACATAACTTACACTCGAGCCGTTAAACCTGTATAAACCACACGGGGGATGAATTGTAACGTAATTTATCAACAAAAAAAACTTTTTTTAATTGTTTAATAGCAGTGAAATTTAGCATATTTTTACGGTTTTATAAAATCGTTTCGAAACAAAACGGGTTAGCAAATAAATACGTTAAAAGCTTGAATGCATTCAATCATAAATGTTTTATAGCTTGGCCGGCTATTATAGAAGTGTACGAGAGTGTGTGATTTATAGGTACGTATTTACATACGTACATATATTACATATGAATCTATAAAATAATTGAACGTAGCCGGCAGCCGAAGGGTTGCATGGGTTCGTCGCGACGCTCTTTGTACGGCGCGTCAATTAAATATGGACACCGGTCGTAAGTTAGGTCATGTCGGGTCTCCAACACCCCGGGTTCGGGTCCAGATACTCTCAACCCCTTCCATTCCACCCCTCCCGGTTGACCCCACCTCTGGTATTTGCATCTAAATGACCAGAATGTCCGACCGAACGGAATGCGTTATGGCCAACGTGCCCCTGGCGCTGTGGCACGTTTATTTCCATTATGCGCTCACCGACGACGACACCTCATTAAACAATGTAACGAATGCTATGCCTTTAATAACATCGCCTATATTTTTAATTATTTTTTTTCACTTATTTAATGTCGGTTTTATTTGCATAAAGGTGCGACGTCATATTTGGAATATTCAAATGCGCGTAGGGAGTTTGAGGAAATTTCGGGAAATGGTTGTAATTCATATGTTTGAAATTAACCAGTGGCCTGTTGCAGTTTGTGGCTGAACGTAAAACACGTCCGACCGCGTGCACGCTTCCCGACCAGAGCGCGCGTCGTATCAAGTGCCATCTCACCCACTCTGCCAGCTTATTTCGCGCTCTTATTTTGAGTATATTAATAATGTCGTATTCGTCATGAACGATCGGATGGCTTGACCCTTTTCCCGCGGCAAGATTTGCGGTACTTTCTTTAGCGAATTTGTAAATCGAATTTTCAACATACATTGTATGTTGTAAGATTTATTAAAGTAACCATATATGTATGTATCTCAATTGACACTTGAAGTGATTTTTCCTCAACTGACCACACGATTTTTTCCACACTACTGAACGTATTAAGCTGAAAATTTGTATTTGAAAAATTTTTGGTGTTATGGCAGTTTAAAAATATTCTTGCAACTGTGGACATGACTTCGGTTAAATTTTTGAAGTTCAATTCTTAGTTAGACTTGGCTGGAAAACATTATTAAGGTATCTATAATATTTGTAGATAAACTATTCTTTATAAATGGAATTTTAAGAGAGAGGAATTGTCTGTTTTTTAAAGGTGATTATCCTCTTATAAAACAATTGTTAATCTGGTGACAGCTGCTTTCCCGAGGTATACATATGTACATATACATATGTCCATATGTATAGCACATATCAATTCGAAATGATTTTACCTTTTATACCTATATAATGAACAGTATGTTATTGTGCATTGTTTAATGTTTTAGTAATAGCAATGTTTAATCATATATTGTATGTCTTTTAGTTATTTTAAGTAATAAAACTCAATAAAAAATATTTGTCGGATACGATTATTATTATAAGGAAAACATTTTCTTATTTAGAATTTGAATTCTCGCTGAGAAAGCTTTAATTCTATAACTTTTCTTGCGGCTTCTGCTTCAGCGAGTATCGACTTAACTGAAGTGATTCCTCAAGCCCTCCAGGATTTATACTTTGAGCTTAATTTATTTCAGTCAGAAACTTATTTATCCGAATGATTTATTTTGCAGGGAGGTGATATTTTAAACGGATTAGTATGATGAACGAAGTTCGAAAGATTGATAAAACGAACGTGACCTCCGATTTACAATGCAAAAGTCAAGGTCAAATCATCGTTAGGCGATCAATTAGTGGTTTCAGCACAAAATTTTAATTGGAAAAAAAGTAAAATCGACAATCTTGTGTTAACGACGAAATTTAAGTCACGATCTCGTTTGTTGTCTCTGGGGAGATTCTTTCCCACATTTGGCACGAAAATGGCGAAATCGTTTAAAATGCGTTTCCAACTGTGTTTTCACCCCATTCTCAAGTACGCGGAGAGAAAATGAATCTTCTACAATTCCATTATGGTACTCTCTTATCCAAAGAATCCACTGATAGTAATAAACTGGTCTCGAGTAATTAACGATTTAAATTCAGTAGCATTGCTTTGAAAGTCTCGGTTTTATTTGAAATATATTTCAGTTTAGAATATAGCATATAGATATCTATTTGTGTGTTTACATAAATATATAGCCATTTATTCATTAAATAAATACTAATAATATATAAAATAATTCACTTTATTTATAAAAAAAAAAATTATAAAACTTTTCTCAATGATTATTTAAGAATGTAAGATATTAAGCTTGATAGTATGTTAGCTATTCACGTTGTTTTATTTGAAAACTAACCATCGTTGCTCGAGCGGATGGAAATTACAAAAAAACTTCATCAGCCAAAACTTTTTTTAATGTTACGGTATTATGAGGTAGTATACCACATTTGATATACATATTTGTATACTATGTATATAGGAATTGCATAGCGGTCAAAAACATACATACATTCAAACAAAATATATATATAATAGTTTTTAAATATAATTTCAATCTAATTATGTATAAAAACAATGATAGGTGACATGGCGACAAAGTCCGAATTTGTAGTATGTATGTATACATATACATTTTTGCGATCCCAATCGAATATGTTGCAAATTTGCGATCTCCCAAAATGTGCTCGTCGGTTCGTTCCGTTGTGTTGCTGATCGCTTACACAACGGAATAACACATAAATCAGGATAATTCTACGCGATTCAAAGCAATTCGTTCGGTATAAAGGCTATATTAGCCTGGCTTTGTGCGCACGGGTTGAACGGGAAACGGAAATATATCCATACCGAGAGTATTTATGTACATTTGTACATATGTATGTATATTTCATATTACTAGCACACTCGCCACTGTACCAGACGTCGATGAAAATATGAAGGCTTTTCACTGTTTTACTTAAGTAGATATTGTTATTTTTTAATCGATTCGACGACGCGACGATGAGACTTCTTCGCGAATCTCGACCGATGAAAGTACTTGGGAACTCTCGGCTGATCTCACCTATCGGAGGTCCTTCAAAGTTACGACGTTATTCCAAGATGATATTTTCAGCGCATCTTGGCTGAAATGGTGTGTTTCCAGACCGAACTCAACGCTTTGGAACGACCTCGTTTCGATCATCTCTCCACCGTTTCGAACAGCTCAAAAACGATTAATTTACAAAGTGAGATTCGCACTTTGTACATTACATTATACTTACACTTTACACTGTTAATATATTGTGGTATCTCGAATTCTTGCTAGAAAGGTTGTATGTTTCGACATTTGCGAGATTGGCTGATATATTTACTCAGTGGTGTATGTAACTAATCTTTTAAGTGCCCCGTTCTCTGATGTATAATTGAAGCTAATCCAGGGTTCAAGAATTAATATGTATTTTATAATTATTTTTTTGTTTCATTTACACTTATATATTATATATTTTATATACAGCAGTATGCGAGTAGAAATTTTATAGTGCAAGTTTAAATGGTAATTGGTAAATAAAATTTGTTTTAATATTTTAGTTTTTAAAGTTCCTACAGTTGAAAATAATTTATATTATAATATAATTATAAAATTAACTTACAAATTATATAAGTGTATCTACATATTTTTGTACGTATACCAATGCACGGTTGCAATTTTTATGTTCTCACTGTAGTATTGTTCCAGACAATGGAAGATCCCTTTAATTGATTCGAACAATGAATAAATCCGAGGGTTATTGCGTGTTAACATGAAAATTCCTAGTGCGGCCCTCCGAGAAAGGAAAAGGGACTCGGAGACTCGGCTAGAAACGAGGAGATACCACTTTATTAGAGCCATTATGCTGATGCGCAGGGACCTCTCCCTTACAAGCCCAGTAACATCTTTCTCATTAAATTAGATCGCCGGAAAAGGCAATCGCTTTAATTTCGAGCCCTTCGATATACCACGAAAGGGTAATACCAAACTTTTTATTAAAAAAGATCGGTACTACCCTTTATAATTTGTTAATATATGTATATATATATATATATATATATATATATATATATATATATATATATATTCTGAAAAGAATGTAGCAAGTCAATGTAAAATAAAAAATAATGAAAAAAATCTATAAACTGTAGATATATTATATTACATCCATATGTGTATATTATAGCAATGGAGATTTTGGTATGGTAGAAGGATATACGTAGGACGAGATGAAAGCATTAAAGCTTTTCGAAAGAGCAGTATTTTAGCTTAGTAATGAAAGCACGGATATATCGGATTATCATAGTGCTATTTCCTTCTACGTATTTGTTCAAAACTCTGTTTTTGTATGTTGGAATTATTTTTTTTAAATTATACAAACAGTGGAATTTTATATTTTGATTTGAATTACATTTAAATACAGGTTAAACCAATGTTTTTGAAAGGGATGATAATGATAATAATAATAAGAAACCGTCACATTAAGCGTAATGTCGCGCTCGTACAATTCCATTTTTGCGGAGTTTCTACATCCGCAATTTGAGCAAGTTTTAATAGACAACGTCTACGAATTGGAAGAATGGACGATAAAGGAGTAATTTCGCCGCGGGGCGACAGCGAAATTTAAGACTCGCTCGCATTCACGGAATTTTCTTCATTTAATGTAAAACTTCAACGGGGGAGGCGGAAAAAAATGAGAAAGAAAAATGTTCGTACTTTGTGAAACCTTTGCTGCAAAAAGTGGGCAATAACTAGCTTTTTGCGACAAGAGGACATTCTGTAATGTATGCGATTCGTGCACACCTTCCCCCGTTTGAATAATCTTTTCCCGGCGGGGGTTGTGAATCTCTTAAATGCACCGCAAGAAACGAGTTGTTCGTTCAAATAAGTTTTGCTGACAAATATTGCGAGAAGAAAGCACATTGGAAATTTTCTCTTTGTAGGGGATAACGGGTCGAAAACACAAAATTTAACTGTTGCTTTACGCGCAAAACGCGCTTTAGTGTGCTTCGTTTGTTCAAATAACAATTATTTATGTTTCAAATTTATGAAATTTGCATTTCCTTTTGCACTGCAGCTCGTTTCCATTATAATGGAAAGTTTAATTAGACCGAATGGCGTTCTGCTCGCTTACCAGACAAAACATGCTTTATAACGAATTTCATCTGAAGAATAATAAATTTGATTTATTACTTAAACGCTTTTACTTTACATTCATGACTAATGTGTTGTACAATATAAAGAACAATAAAAAAGTTATTTGTAAGGAAAACACTTACATGTATAGCACGTAATTTTACCCTCATACAATAAAACTTATACCAAGTGAGCTTCTTTTTATTTACATACCTCTTATACAGTTCACATGGTTTTCGTGTCAGTGGTAATTTTTTATATCTCTTATCTCTTATCCGATCGTTTTCATACTTTGCCATATTTCTCATTTTGGTCATCAATATACGTTAATGATAGTATCGTCTGCCATTACGTTGGAAATAAAATATCGTATACAATGCGTATCAAATATCCACAATTTCGGGTACGGTGACGGCAAGCTACTATAATCTATCTTCAACCTTTTCGCCGTGATATGGCCATATCAGATTTTAATTGTTTAAACGCCTATAATTCACTCTATATTTTATAAAATTTGCTCTATAGGTTCTCGTTATCTCTAATATTTAAATATTTATAGTTTTAACTCTCATATGTATATATAAATTTCAAATTTGGCGTCTAGTTTCATGTAATGTAATACACGATATATATTGATTTTTGGCCAAATATGTCAGATCTGACACTTCTCTGCTAAAAGTATATCTCTTCACTGAGTTTTATGTTGTATCTAATTGTTAATATGATTTACAATAAGCTTACATACATTTAGTTTTTTACAATAAGCTTACATACATACATCACATACAATTATTCAAAACCTTAACTTTTAAGAGGAATTAGGAATTAAAATATGTAGATATGCAGTCATATAACGAAACACCCTCGCATACCGAAAGCTCGATGACTTTCGCTCAGCCTCTGATACTTTGTTTTTATAATATACTAGTTGGTTTACACGACTTCGCTCAGTATTTGTAATATAAACAGCTTAAACATGGCGAATCTAATAGTAAATATTCATTTGTTTTTTTATTAAATTTATTTGAATCGAAAAAATATAATATTCACCCAAATGAATTATCGCCATAGAAACTTTGTATTGTTTACGAAATTCCCAACAAAAGATACTTATATATACATACATATATGTATATTTCCATACAAAGTCTATTTCGAAATTATATATTAGACTAGCTGAACACGACATGCGTTGCAATGCCACAATTACTCATGCAATTCCCGTTCCCGTTCCCATTTTTCCCGTCACGTCCCGTCAACGTCATGGTAATCTGACTTATCCAGCGTTTTGGTTCGTGCTTCTCGATGTGTTTCGAAAAGTAAATGTTTCAATTTCAAATTAATACTTAATAATCAAATTAAATTACAGTAATGATAATTTGTCGGATAAACGTAAGCGACGAAACACATTTGAAATTATTAAATTTTTTGTTTATTTTACCCTAACTACTTCACAGGTAGCGATGTGAACACATTTGAAATTATTGCGTTGTAATACCACTCGTCCCTGTTTTCCCGTTTCCGTTACCGTTATGGCGATTTTTTTACAGAAACCATCGCGGGTATGCACACAATAACTCATGTAATTTCATCGCAATCGGATGAATTGTATAGGAACGCATACGTGACATACAGACAAACCCTTTATATATATATATATATATATATATATATATATATATATATATATATATATATATATATATATATAGATTTAAATTTCGAAATCTACATATATCCATCCTCTTTCTCCCCTCATCTCGAAGTTAGCACTGCTTTTGTACATTTGAAACTTTACAATTCCATCGTTAGTAGCTAACCCACACTTGATTTTATATACGTATATACATACATATATGTATTTACTTTTACCAATATTCATCCAACTTTATACACATTGACAATGATACCAAAAAATTTCTAAAAATAAAATAAAAACAAAGTATAGTAGTAGAAATGGGATATATTATATGTTCATGGTATTAAGAATAATGACTAAATAATTTTATTTTATTTTATTTTATTTTATTTAAATAGGCACACATACAGAATAAAATATAGAAAGAAAGTTGTATAATGAGACAAAAAATAATAATAAACATAAATAAAAATATAATATTCCATTTACAGTGAGCACCACATGGTGATATAAAAAAGTAAAATTACAAAAACATCAAAATTTTAAAAAAAAGAAAAGAAACAGATAAAGAAAAAGATACAGATAAAGTAAAAAAGAAAAAGAAAGACTATAAGGGTGAAGAAGCAAATCAACCACATATTATTTTCTTCACCTTTGTCCTAAAAATACTAAAAGAGTCTCTAAAGAGGTCAGGACAATCATCTAAGCTATCGTAAATACGGCGATATTCATATTACTAAATTAATAGCAAGAAATGGAACAATATGAGGAGGAATATTGTAAAGAGACAAGCAATATCTACATATGTATGTATGTATGTAACAAAGAACCACAGAAATATGTAGTTGGTAGAACAGAAATTAATGTGAAATAGTGAAAAATTGCGAAAGGATCTGATTGGATATTGGAATAGGGTCTTGATTAATAAATAAGTACTATCAACTACATAATTTAAAAGATTGAACAAAAAACATTAATCATAAAATTTTTCTCCTAGATCCTAAGGAAACAAAACAATCATTGTCATGAAATTTGGAAATGCAGTAGGAATGGATTTTTCTTATTTACATATTATTTCTAGATTATTGATATACATTTGATAGAAAGGATTCTAGACAGTACTAGCAAATTTCAGATGACTTCTTACAAATGAATTTAAAAGCAAGGCAACAGTACAATGGAATTTAAAGGGCTTGGATAATATAAAAATGAACTCAAATTTCTATATGTCTTGTTTATTATCAAATCAATATGAAAACTCGTAGATTATTTACTATCAAGTAAAACGCCTAAAACGATAAACCCTAAGAAATTGATTAATATGGAAAATTGAAAACACACATGTATTCATATTTATATCATCATTTACAGCTATTCATCATGCACTACTGGTTGAAAACAACTCTAACACATTTTAATTCGTCTCTGTTTTGTGCAAATCTCATCCGTCTCCCCTGTGTCCTTCCTTGTACCCTTTTACATTATTTCGGGTGCCAATCGAGTACTCAGGGGTGTCATTTCAGCTTTTCCCAGCGGAGGGGGCAAAATTTTTGACCAGTGAGGAATGACAAAAAAATGAGTATATGTACATATATGAATTTTAACTATTTCTTTTAATCATTTTTTATTTATATATTTTTATCAATAAAATTAACAGTAAAATAATTATAAAAAATCTATGAAGAGAATTGGGTTGTGTGTTTAGTATTTTAGTATTTTAATTCATAATAATACATTAAACTACGTGGGTAGTCCCGTTCAAAAGACGTCCCTGCGAGTACTTATTATAGCCAGCAGCATAGCTCAGTCGTTAAGCTTCTGCTTAGCGTTGAGAGGCGCCGGGTTCGATCCCATGAGCTGATCTCGATTGAAAATATTTTTTCCGAGTATATCTGTAGTGCTGCTGGTCAGACCTGGATATTTGTGACTCCAGGTCGATCGTTTTCTATCAGAGTTTGCTAATTTCTCTGATTTCATTGTTGAAACGGTTCCCGATTAAAAATTGGCTAAAAATCGTTCCTACCTACTATGTCACCACGATTTGAGTATGATTAATGTACAATAAAATTTGTGTACAATTCATAGATGTCTCGTTAATTTGCGAGTTTTCAGTGTCTCGTAATTCAATGACTTATATAATAAAAATGCTGTATTGTTTGTAATTGGCCAGGAAGACGCATTGGGGTTTACCTGGTATAAAATGTATATATTATCTCTTCGTTATTCCAAGAATACAGGGTTTATATATTTAATCGCTATACATATTAGATATGTACCTATACAAAACAATACATTTGATAAAATATTGATTTATTATATTATACTTGTATTTGCATTGAAATGCTCTCAGTGCGATTGTTATATTGTACATATGTAAGTACCTATTATAAGAAGATATGAAAATATGTATATTTGTATTTTGTTTACTGGGCATAAATCTTAGCATTGAAACATCGTTTCTGAAACAGAAACTGCACATCGGTCGTAGTCGGTAAAAAACTTTATCAACAGGCCGATAGTGGTTTGGTTGCCATTTGTCGTGATTTATGTAGAGTTGTCGTAAAAGTTTAATGCTCGTCGGTCACGGCTGATGCTCAACAGGTTCGCATGTGTCGTTTGGTGTTTTCACGGGGCAACAAGCCGCCATTTAAAACACGACCGTTAACAAAACTGCACTTCCGTTCGCGCGACACGCGACTCCGACACCCGAAAACACGTGCTATAAATATCGTGTATCCGTGTCCTTTGCTTTCCGTCGTTGTTGTGAAAATACTATTCGCATATCGCACAAAGGAGCCGGCTAACTTTTTAATATTCCCGTTTATTCGCTAGAGACGTGTTTGTGTGTGTGTGTTTATTTATTACGTCGACCCTAAAGTTAGCGCGTTGAATTTGAGGTATCCCAGCCGAAAGTGATCGATTTATACAATGCCAGTTTGTTTCGATGAATTGGCGGTGGGTAGACGGGTCCAGAGAAATCCCTAGAGAGCAGTGTTGCCCTTAAACGGCGATCTCGTGTCCCCCAAGACGTGATATAAAGCAGGCAAAAATTTTATACTACTTTTTTCAATTCTTTCATACGGACACAAAGGGAAAAAACACGTTTTTATTTTATTTATCGCCGTTTGAAATTGTAGTTTGTAAAGGAGTTTGCTTTTGAATATTTCAACGTGAAAAAAAACATCGAAAAGACCCGACTCTCGTTTGATATTACTTATATTATACTAGCTTCAGGTACAGAAGCGTAAGCTTCTACATATGAATGGAAATATTTTGAACCTTACTTTTCTAAGCTTTTTAAAATCTTTTATTTATATAATATTCAAGATCAATATCAAAGAGTTTCATACTACGCATAAATGCAACGATGCGCTTAATGTTACGCATATATATATATATATATATATATATATATATATATATATATATATATATATATATATATATATATATATATATATATATATAAATAAATATATTTCTATATCTATATGTAATTCAATCCAAGTGCTATTCCCATATTTCAGTATGGCTTAGTATGACATGCATATTATGTATATTTGTACATACATACATATATGTATATTCAAGGTGTATGTAATAAATTTAGCTCTACAGTGGTATATTCTAATTACGTAGCAAATAATAATATTTGCTATGAAATTGGAATGTACTGGAAGTTACACATGGCCAAATAAAATTATCGGCATGTCCATATATAATATATAGTATGTATGTACATATATGTTTGTATTAATTGGTTCTATTAGCAGTTGCTTGTTGTGATAATAGTACGTAGTGTGTAGAATATTTTAATAAACTCATTTTCAAAACTCAAAAAGAGAGGTCTCACATTGTAAAATTCTAACGTTCGGTGATGTAAATAATAAAAATATCTCTTTAGAAATATGATGTAATTTTACGTTGCAGTAACTTTGGCCTTCATTTTAAGTGTTGGCGTCAACCCGGTTCGATATTCATTAATTATTTGCCCCTTCAACGTGAGATTAGCTCGGAGCCAGAAACTTTCATCGTCCATGTTTATGCATCGGGATGTGACATTTTAAACACATCAATTTATGAGTTACACTTATGCATTTTGAAGTTTTAAAATATCAGAATCTTAATGACAAACTAATGTTTGTATGCTCGATTATACCAAATGTTGAATTGTAATTTAAATTTATTAATTTTTTAATATGTGTGTTTGTTACAGTCGAATTGTATTTAAAATTGTATATATATATATATATATATATATATATATATATATATATATATATATTTATATATACATATACATATATCTTCTTCTTGTTAATGCCTTGTCCGCATCCGGACGTTGGCGACCACCTCGTCGATTATTTGAATATATCCGCATCGGTCTTCAGCGGCTCGGAACAGCTCTTCGGCGCTCATATCGGTCCACATGCGCATGTTTCGAAGCCAAGATAACTTTTTCCTGCCAATCCATTTTTTTCCTTCTATTTTCCCCATGGTTATCAAACGGAGAAATTCGTATTTTGGACCCCGTATCATGTGTCCGAGGTACTCCATCTTTCTCCGCTTAATGACAGAAACAAGTTCCCTGTCTCTCCCCATCATGCCGAGGACAGCTTCGTTTGATATCTTTTTGGTCCACGGAATCTTCAGCATACGCCTATAGACCCACATCTCAAAAGCTTCAATGCGACTGATCATCTTGGTTTTCAGAGTCCACGTCTCACATCCGTGTAGTAATACTGTCCAGACGTAGCTCTTCGCGAATCTCAACCGCGTATGAAGATTGAGATGCTTGTTGTTAAACGCCGCCTTCATTTTTACAAATGCTGTTCTAGCCATCTCGATGCGGATTCTTAAATCTTCATCTGGGTCCATCTCTTCATTCAGCCAGGTACCCAGGTATTTGAATCTTTTTACTCTTTCTATCACCTCTCCATCCAAGGTTAGATTCCCGGTGTCTGTTTGCATTCTATCTACTATCATAAATTTTGTCTTCTTTAGATTTATGCGCAGACTTCTTCGATTGCTTTCTTGATGTACACAGTCTAGAGATCTTTGCAGGTCTGCTAAATTTTCAGCGACTAGTGCCGTGTCATCAGCATATCTTATATTGGTGATCGTCTCGCCGCCCACCTTGATGCCCTCCGCCTCTTGGAGAGCATCGTGGAAGATGGATTCGGTGTAGGTGTTAAAAAGAGTAGGTGATAGGATGCATCCTTGCCTGACGCCCCGTTCTATAGGAATCTCATCAGTGAATTGATCATCGACACGTACTACTGCAGTCTGATTCCAATAAATATTTCGTAGCAATCTGACATCTCCGTCATCCAGGCCAATATTTTTTAATGTTTCCATCAGGCGAGCGTGTTGGACACGGTCAAAGGCCTTTTCAAAGTCTATAAAGCAGATGTACACAGGTTTACGGACTTCTCTGCATCTTTGGAGTAGTGTTTTCATACTACTACTAGAAAAGGGCCTCTCGGGTACCCAAGCCTTGTCTGAACCCAAACTGCTCTCTGCTAATCGCCTCTTCACACCGTGAGTAAATTCTGCCCTGTATTATCTTTAGTAGGATCTTCAATGTGTGACTCATTAGGCTAATTATTCTGAAGTCGCTACACGTCCTCGCGTTACTCTTTTTGGGCAATGGGATAAATATGGATTGTAACCAATCGCTACGTACTTCGCCTGATAAATATATTTTATTGAAGAGTTTTGTTAGATCTTCTATGTTATCGTCGTCCAATAACTTGAGAAATTCGGCAGGAATCAGATCCGGTCCATATATATACATATGTATATACATATATATATATTAGTAATAATTTCAGTCATTCATATTCGAATACAATTCAACTAGAAAATGATATCTCTACAAGCGCGTACACACTACCAACAATGTGCGCCAATTGTAATATAACATTTTTGAGTTTTGACAGCTCTTTATACTGTAGAATTCAATAATGCATTAATATTTGCTGGGTATTAAGAATAATGGCAATGAGTATGACGATCACTTTTAGAATGTGTTCAAAACAAAAGTTTTACTTTCCAACTCAATTTACTTGTCGAGTGACGTTCACACGAAAGTGTTCTATTATATCTCTCTATATCTTTCTTTCATCGTGTCTTTAATAAATTTATAAACCCCTGATATAATATATGTACATACATATATATGTAGTGTTTGTGTCCTTTTGATTTTTGTATTTTGTCGATTTTATATGCTAAAAAAATCAATTCACTATATAAAAAAAACTTATACTTTCTCGAGAATTCTCGAGAATCTCGAGAAACAAAAAAGAAAATCTCGAATTCTCGAGATTCAAATATTTCGAGAAAATGAGATTCTCAAATCTCGAGATCCAAAAATTCCGAGAAAATGAGATTCTCGAATCTCGAGAATCAAAATATGTCGAGAAATCACAACCTCTAATTCCAACTAGTCAAAATATATTACAACAGAAAGATACACTTCAACTGTAACATGTACATACATATTATATATAGGCTCGTATTTTTCGGGTCAGAATTTTAATCCGTTTTGGTCAGAATTTATATTACATTGGTAAGAATTTATATTACTTTGGTCAGAATTAATATTAAACGGTCAGAATACTAGAACTAGAATAAATATTAAATGGTCACAATTTATAATAATTGGTCAGAATTTATATTGAATGGTCAGAATTTAAACTGGATTGGTCATAATTTGTATTAAATGGTCAGAATTGTGTAGACAGATGATCAGATTCATTTTTGTCAGTTGGCACTAGTATCATTATTAGTGCGTGCAACGTTGAAGATAAGTACAAGTGGTCAAGACGACAATAGCCAAACAAACGTCAAACGAGTATCATTCGGATGCGCGCGCATCTCGACATTGACAGTTCGCACGTGCTCACGCACTATCTACAACCCTCTTCAACAAAACATCTACCTAATTAATTGCAATATTGTCTATAAAGGTTTATTTTATGCTGACTGACAACTTGTTATTTTTATATATTCTGACCATATATTTCGACATTCTCACCATTTATTAATTTTCACATTCTGACCATTTATTTATTTTTGGTTCTGATCAATTATTACATTTTTCTGACCATTTAACATTTTTATTCTTACCATTTATCATTTTTATTCTGACCATTTATCATTTTTATTCTAACCACTGATTATTCATTCTGACCCTCAATGATATAATAATGACCGTGGTGTTATTAAAATTCTGACCGAAATTTGATTTTTATTCTGGACCCAAAAATTATTTAAATTCTGACCGTTTAATTTGTTGCCTTATATATATATGTATAGAAACATTTTTATTCTACATTAAGCTTGGATACTGTAGCAGAAGAAATCCAAATTCAAAGAAAGCAGAAAGTTTGAATAGTTAAAAGCCGTCGAAGTGCACAACTTTTATTATTTTCCCTTTCGCGAAGTGTGCTTAGCGGATAAGTGGCGCTCGTTTGAATGGATCGAGATTAATCTCGAGCGTCGCTTTCAATTTCCCTCCTTGTGTGAGGAAAAACGTATGGGATATATCCTTGGCGGAGGGTCCCCTTTCTCCATTGAGGTTCCTGAATGGGTCCCATTATAATGTCGAGGTGCCGTTCGATTCCATCGTATAGCAGGTGCTTCGCTTGCCGAAAACGACAACACGTGTTTTCTTTTTTATTTCCAACCGGAATTGAACCGCTCGACTTCTCTGTGAAAACGGCTCCCATTATGATCGCAAAGGTTTCACAATATAAGTAAATATACATACATATATGAAATCAATATTTACTATGACCAAATACCAGATACTTTGATATTATCTTACACTTACATAATTGATGACTCAGAAAACTGATGTACCTATGTACATACTTGAATATTTTATTCCAAGTTTCCAATCTACTCAGCATTTCCCAACTCGTCTCCTTTTAGAGACATTTGTGACAAAAATAATTATAAAATTATGGAGGGTGAGTATTTGGTATGTTACATCATGTAACACACAAAATATTCACCCTATTATATAGTGCATATGGCTTGTATAACACATAATCGTAAAGGCTTTTAAATACATGCATTATTCGTCCGAATTGATTGAACAAAAAAAAATATTTAAAAATAATTTCCCTAGTTTTTTAATTTCTATTCTTGCGTATTTAGATATTAAATTTGGTAAAAATAGCCCTTCAAGGCTTCGTCCTGTCCATCTAGTCTATATTAAGATATCATTTGTACCAAATTTGATGTTCCTTAGATGAAAGTTGCTTTATATGCAAATATACATACATACATTTCCTTATGGATATACATATGTACATAGATCTTTTTATAAGGATCTTGCTCGTCTCAGCAAAATTCCCCCTCACGTCAATCCATTTTGTTGTTCCTTTTCTTGCTTTAAATTTCTCAAATATAGTTATTATTCTTAGTATCACCATATATCCCAAAATCTAGCATTAATTAATGCATTTATTCTTTGTTTTTATTTAAATTCATTGTTGTAATTTATTCTTAGAAACTTTTTTGGGTATGTTATGTACGTTTATTTCTGTTTCAAAATTTTTTCTTAATTGTTTGAACACTGATAAAAATGATTTATTATTCATTCGGAAGTGCTAGTTGATTGAAGAAACTGCAAACGTATGTACATATATATGTATATTTTAACATATTCTATTGGATAAAAAAGCTGTAGATATACCCATTTGAAACATTTGCGTACCACTAGGGAGTACTACAGTTTGAGAAACGGTGTTATATTTGAATAGCTTGTTTACAAGTTACATAGTTACGTCAATCGTGATCGACCAGTAGATTACATACATATGTATATAAAATGTGTACGAAATAAAACCGTACAACAGGAAATATTGTATTTATTATCCCGAAACGTATTTTATGGTTAATAGATTTAAAAAAAAAAACTTATTCTGATTTATTCAAGGGAAATTTTTCAAAGGGTTCGAAAAATAGGCAAGGTCGTTTTTTTCGAAAGTTTATCCGGTCGTATTTGTGTAATCGGGTCGCCGGGTGGCGGCCGCCATCAATTTTAAGAAGTAATTAAGTATCCGGGGTGGCCGAGGACGCTCCGGTAACACAATGAGGTACGAGCTCGTCCCGAAGGTCAACCCGGAAAATATACAACCGGGTGAAAATTTACAACCCCACAAATGAACCCCCAATATACTTTTATGCTTACGCCGGACGTGTGGCAGCCGCTAACAAAATATGTACACGGCGATCGCGTTATTTGCGAATGCCCGCGGGAAAAGCCGCGAGCCACACTTTATTTATTTTATTGAAGATCATTCGCCAACGGGAACCTCTACCCCATCCTCATTTGCTACGTATAATATACACGCATGCAAACCTGTATACAATTTTCATTTTTTTCCCGGAACGTTTCTTACACATCATCGTGTGTAAGAAACAATGGCTGCGGCCGTGGCTGCGGTGGCTGGATATTAAGCAAAACACAATTTAAAATTATTACTTTGTATTTTTATCTACATATACATATGTAGTTATATTATTATTTTTATTTGAAATTGTGTGTATGTTCACCATAACGTATAGTACATATGTATATTTGTAAAGGTTGCGATGATTTCATTTTGGTGCTTAAAAGAATAAACTACTACGGTTTTATAAAGTGAACATTCTTTACTTCAATCCATGCCGTGGGCCTTCATTAATTAGTTAGTTAACTAGTTAACCTTAGTTAGTCAACAGATATACCGAAATCGAAAGAAAATCTGTCAGTGATTCTGAACAATCGGATTTACTTAGTGATACGAACGTGAGCGAAGCTACCTAATTAGTTTGTGGAAAACACGGTGATAGTTATTGATTCACATTCTATTTTTTACTATTATTACTAACCTCTTCTTAGAATCGATTTTGTCGTGTGACGAAGTTTGGGTTCTTATCCGATCGTTTTCAAACTTTGCCATCTTGCTCGGTTTGGTCATCAATATAAGTGGAAATGACGTCCGCCATTACCATGGTGAAAAATAGTCGTAATAAACACGTTTGAAAATATTGCATCTTCGTTTACGGTGACGTCTATCGTCCACACTGTCGCATCTGTCCATACTGTTCGAATAGTTTTTTTTTCCCTTTTTGCCCACCTCTCGCTATGGCAGATTGAGCACTTTGCCATTCTCATGAGAGTTCAACGAGTTAAAACGAAGAGTTATCATGGGTTTATTCTAGATGTTCATAAAATTAAGACAATATATAAAAAATAAATGTATATAAAAAACCTAATGTAATAAAATATAAAAAATAATTATAAAATAAAATAAAAAGGCAATTTAAAAAATATTTCAACAAGAAATGTTCGACAATATAAACTATAAGTACATAAAATGCTAAATGAATTTTATTTTATTTTTTTAATTAATTCATTTATTTATTCAATTAGTTTTAAAAAATTCTATTTTTTCTTTTCTTTTCTTATGTTAATAATGTGTGTTTTTGTTTTATTGTTCTATGTATTATTATTGTGTATGTTCTATATGTATTATTATTGTTCAATGGCCCTTGCGGCCGTATATAAAATAAAATAAAATAAAGACAATTCCACACATGCTGTCTGTTGCTGCTGTCCCTGAATGTGATATTTTCCACCTTGGGGAGCGTAGATTATCGGATATTATTTTAACATATTTATCTGGTAACCTGCGCTCATCATTACTTTCTTAATTTGAATGTGATGTATGAGTGGAATCTTAATCTACTCTCTTCCATTTGGGCCTCGCTGTGATTTTATTTTTTATTCATATTTTGTTTTATTTTATTTTATTTTTTCTTTCTCCTTTGTACATTTTTATGTACTATTTTAATTTTGTTCAGTGTAAACAAAGAATGGGATTTATGGATTTTATTTTTGATTTTTACACTTTTGTTATTTTTTTTTCTCTCTGAATGATGTATTATTTTCCTTTTGTTACTTTTTTTTATTATTTTATTTTACCATGTTTTCTGCTTTTGCTTTTTTCCTTTATTTACAGTTTACTTGTTTTTTTATCATGTTTTTATATATTTTTCAAATGTAGGCCATTGTGGCGCATTAGGTTCTTCCTGTAATGCCACAATGGTCCAAAACTATTAAATAAATAAATAAATAAATAAATAAATAATGGATCATGAATTACACTATTACGATATTTTGTCTTAATTAAATTCATGGTTGCGAAACCAGTCTCGCAAAGGTAAAAGACTTTTCAGTGCATGGTATTAAAGATCTGGGAATAGTTGTGCTTTCAATTTGATCCAAAAGGACGCAAGTGAAGTTGTGGTTTCAAAACACTTTTTCAATTCTTCATATGTAAATCAATTATTTTATCTTCTAAATTAACTAATATATCATTCCATCCATCTTTTTCCCTTTCGTGGATCGTCATCTGGTGGGAAATATAAATATAATGTTTTTTCATGGATGCTTCTCCATGAAGTACACGAATGGGAACATGTTTAATTAACTATTGCATATTTAAGTGAAAGAAGTATATAATTTGTTGACGTATTCATTTTATGAGGACATTATGTATATGAAGTCATTTATCGAAAATAAAACATGTGAAGAATGGAAAACGAAAAGCTCTTCTCCTCCTTCGTAAATAATAATATCAGCCAAATTGCGAAATATTTGCAATCTTTTGAAACACGAATATTTCACGTTTTTAGTTTTCGTTTCAACCCATATTGTTTTACAATAGCAGACAATAGTCTGGTATTGCAAAACAAGATGACATTCTTTTTTGTGTATATAAGTTAAGGTCATTCAAAATGCAAAAAAATATGTGTCAAATAAGCTAGCTTGGCTATCCAGTTTAGGTTTTGAAATAGTTATAGCGATCTCATCCCTGAGCTTAAATACTCTCTTCAGCACTTAACTCCCCATAAACGGATCCAAGGGGGGTACATTGGGTGCCATGCCCCCCCCCCTCAATTTAATTTCATATTTATATTTTTATAATTATTAATTAAAAAACATTTCTTTCACATTCTTTTAATTTATTAACACCTTTTTCCTGAATGGGGTTTTACATCATAGAAGTTTTTCTTTTTAAAAAATAACTTAAATGTAAGTATCATATCTACTATTATTTACATATATTGTAATGTTATCTAAACAAATCTAAAATCACATAATTTTTAATTTTTTCACGTTCAATTTCAAAATGGCCCTCTCCTTGACCATTTTCTGGATCCGCCTATGTTATCCCTCGACAACTAACGTATGACAGCATGCGATAATAGTCGTTTATAATCCGCGCCTATATCTTGGCATAGTATCCCGAATAATCTCGAGTTTGTAGGGCATGCCTTTATATAGTTTTTTATATGAAATGGATGAGATGATGCAACGTTATCATAAGCTATTGTTTTAATATTTTATTTACTTCTTTGCCCATGGACCGGCTACCGCCAGTGCACGGACCAGCAATGGGCCGCGGACCATAGTTTGAGTAGCACTGATGTATGTACATATGGTGTTCAAGCATTTAAAAATTTTATTGCGTTTATACAAGTTCATTTACAAAACGAGGGAAATATGTACATAGAAAAAGATGAAGAAAGAAGAAAGAAAGTGAATATATGTACATAGTACGTGGTGATTAGGAATGCTCCAGCCCTACGTCAATTTGACATATCTGTATGTATTTTCTTTTCATTTTTCGGTCTATCGAGCGTCAGAAGTGGTTGTCACTCAATTCGCCCGTGGAAATTGTGTATGCGCAACCCTCACGATTTCCGCGGCCGTTTGGTCTTTTTGCGATATTTACCTTTTACCGACTCGCGGCAGGGGAGGGGAACGAATGAAAAAATTGCGCGAGGGTAAAAGAAAAAAATACACATTCCATTATGTAAATATCGTGCCTCTTAAGCCTGTTTCAAGTTTGAATGAAAGCCACCGCCCCTGGACCCCCTCCATCCTAGTCTTCATTATAATGCCGCCTAAGAAAATGAAGCAGCGGATTTTTCCACGGAAGAGTTCAACCACTAACGCTTAAATAAATACTAATATTTTTCTTTTTTTTTGCGAGAGAATTGGAAAATTTCAATTTTACACGTCCTGGCGCGGCGTGGCGTTTGAAATTTCAATGTTTGTGCGAGAGTTTTGTTTCATTTTGTATAGCGCATGTTCTGCCCAAAATTATTTCGACATTATGTCAAGGTCTCACTTCGAATTTTATTAATGTAAAATAATAATTAGAATTAAGTAATTCGGAGTGGAATTTTAAGGATTGAACCAGCGCGGCTAATTACTTGTACCTACGCATTAGTTGGAGGATGATATGGGGCTCTCAAATGAGACAAAGATTAGCATTACTATGGTTCTGGCATTGACGTTACAGACAGAAAGGGCTTTCTCACGTGTCAAGTATCTTAACTTTACAACCAATCCCTTCCGGCGACAAAGAAGCTTATATATATATATATATATATATATATATATATATATATATATATATATATATATATATATATATATACATATATATATATATATATATATATATATATATATATATATATATATATATATATTTTTTATTTTTTTTTTATTTTTTTATTTTTACATATATACCAGGAAGGCCTTACAGGTAAATCCCAATGCGCCTTCCTGGCCAATTACAAATACAAATACAGCATTTTTATTATAAGTCGTTGAATTGCGAGACACTGAAAAAACTCGCAAATTAACGAGACATCTATGAATTGTACATAATTTTTTATTGTACATCAATCAAATTTTTCAAATAGTGGTGACATAGTAGGTAGGAAGGATTTTTAGCCAATTTTTTTTTCCGGGAACCGTTTCAACAATGAAATCAGAGAAAATTGGCAAACTCTGATAGGAAACGATCAACCTGGAGTCACAAATCCAGGTCTGACCAACAGCATACTCTGAAAAATTCATTTTCATTCAGGGATAGAACCCGGCACCCTCTTGACGGTAAGCAGAAGCTTAACGTCCGAGCTATGCTGCTGGCTATATATATATATATATATATATATATATATATATATATATATATATATATATATATATATATATATATTTATATATATATATATATATATATATGTATATATATATATATATATATATATATATATATATATATATATATATATATATATATATATATATATATATTTATATATATGTATATATATATATATATATATATATATATATATATATATATATATATATATATATATATATATATATATATATTTATAGCGTATATATTTAGTACCACTGAGGTCGAAGGTTCGAGTCCTCGTCAAACTGCTGGTTAGGTTTGGGGGTTTTGTGACTCCAAATCGATCGTTTCTCTATCAGAGTTTGCCAATTTTATCTGATCATTGTTGAAACGGCTCCTGAAAATTGGTATTAGTTCATTTCCTGTTGTCACAAAATCTGTGTGTATAATTTGTAAAAGTTATGCACAGCAATCTGAAATCTATAGACATCTCTATAATTTCGTGTTTATTATATGTATAAAAATTGTAATAATAATTGTACACAAAAATCTAAAAAAAAATAATCCATAGATGTATCTATGGATTATTTTTTTCTGTACTGATTAATTGTTATATGCTATGTATTCTGATTGTATATGTATTATTGTATTTCTGACCGTTATCGTACACTCGTCGCATTGGAGCGATCTGTAATGACGAGTGTATATTGATTGTAACAATAAAATAAAATATGTATGTATATATGTACATATTTTCGACCCGTGCAATCTATCGGAAAATTCAAATAGACCGACTTTTAATTTTTTCACAGATCGTACGACGTATTATATAATATATGTATGTATGTATACATACAATGGAATATGTAAATATGATATGGTGATAATTTTTTCTCTGCCATGATGAAACCATGCGTTTCATTAAAAAAAAATTCGGATGTGACCAACCCATGACTTTTTCCCGGATGGCCGCTTTTAGATCATCACATACATACATACCAAGGCGGCCCATACCTCTTAGTAATATATTTAATTACATTAGTTTAAGCCGGGATCATAATTTTGATTGAAACCCCAATCATTGAAATCTTTTTGATTGAAACCCCAATCATTGAAATCATTTTGATTGAAATTTTAATCCCACACATTTG
The DNA here is from genome assembly GCF_051622035.1 of Arctopsyche grandis. NCBI lineage: Eukaryota > Metazoa > Arthropoda > Insecta > Trichoptera > Hydropsychidae > Arctopsyche > Arctopsyche grandis. The sequence goes on from NC_135357.1 coordinate 18,359,120, forward strand.
TACATTTGTTGTTGAAATATTGATTAAATTGCCTTTTTATTTTAATAATTTTATTATTTGTTTATATACACTTATTTTACTTGAGTTTTTTTAATATAGTTTTTTTACTAAAGTTTTTTATATACATTTATATTTTTTTACTTGAGTTTTTTATTTATCTTATTATTATTACACACTAGCTGTATTACCCGGCTTCGCTCAGTATTTATAATATAAACCGCTTAAACATGACTAAGCTAATAGTAAACATTTAATTAAAAAAAAAAAAAAATTTAAAAACATTTTAAAAATTTAAAAAAAAAAATAAAAAAAAAAAATTAAAAAAAAAATTAAAAAAAAAAAAATAAAAATAAAAAAAAAATAAAAAATAAAAATCGAATTTTTTTTTTGCATTCTAGGGCTTCGCCCTCGGCGCCCCCCTGAGCCTTTGCCTTCTAGGGCTTCGCCCCTCCACGCCCCCATGAGCAATTGCCGTTTAGGGCTTCGCCCCCCTTAGCTGATGCCTTTTAGGGCTTCGCCCCTCCACGCCCCCATGATTAAATGCCGTCTAGGGCTTCGCCCCCATGATCAGTTGCCTTTTAGGGCTTCGCCCCACCACGCCCCCATGATTAAATGCCGTCTGGGGCTTCGTCCCCTTAGTTAATGCCTTTTAGGGCTTCGCCCCTCCGCGCCCCCATGATTAAATGCCGTCTAAGGCTTTGCCCCCATGATCAGTTGCCTTTTAGGGCTTCGCCCCTCCACGCCCCCATGATTAATTGCCGTCTAGGGCTTAGCCCCCCCTAGTTTATGCCTTTTAGGGCTTCGCCCCTCCACGCCCCCATGATTAAATGCCGTCTAGGGCTTCGCCCCCGTGATCAGTTGCCTTTTAGGGCTTCGCCCCACCACGCCCCCATGATTAAATGCCGTCTAGGGCTTCGCCCCCTTAGTTAATGCCTTTTAGGGCTTCGCCCCTCCGCGCCCCCATGATTAAATGCCGTCTAAGGCTTTGCCCCCATGATCAGTTGCCTTTTAGGGCTTCGCCCCTTCACGCCCCCATGATTAATTGCAGTCTAGGGCTTCGCCCCCCCTAGTTTATGCTTTTTAGGGCTTCGCCCCTCCGCGCTCCCCATAAGGCAGCCTGCGCCCCATAAGGCTGCGCCCCATGAAAGCTGCGCCCCCTTTGGGGCCCCATGGGGCTGCGCCCCCTTTGGAGCCCCATGTGGCTGCGCCCCCTTCGGGGCCCCATGGGGCTGCGCCCCTCTGCGCCTCCTTCGGGTAAGCTCCATAAAGCAGCGCCCCATAAAGCTGCGCCCCTTAAGGCGGCGCCCCATAAGGCAGCGCCCCATAAGGCTGCGCCCCATGAAAGCTGCGCCCCCTTTGGGGCCCCATAGGGCTGCGCCCCATGAGGCTGCGCCCCCCTGCGCCCCCCTGCGCCCCCCTGCGCCCCCCTGCGCCCCCTTTGGGGCCCCACGGGGCTGCGCCCCTTGTAGCGCCCCTGGCGGGGCCCCATGAAACTACTCGCCTTGCGCCCCCGCAGGGGTGAATCCATTGAATCGAAAAAAACAAATCGGCGCCCATGGATCGAAAAAAAAAAATCGAATCACGTGTTCGATGACGTCACCGATCTACGGACGACGAAGGATACATACATACATACAAAGTCTCTTTCCAAATTATATATTAGATTAATACAATAAATTTTTTTGTGAAAAGCACACATGTTTAAGGGGTGAAAAAAATAGTGGAAGAAAAATCGAACAGGAGTAAACTGCCAGTTCTGGTCGACGGATGCTTACCTAACTTTATACATAACTGTTTTAATAAATTTCAGTTCTATAAACCGAAAGGTTTATGAGAAATACATAAAAATCCTCGATTCTCTAGAGTAAAAGTACTACTTCCGGTTTAGGTAAAAATATTTGGATATAAAATTTATAATTTCTAATACATGTAAATAATTTTCATTCGATTAAAAGGGTAGGTACAATTTTTCCGGTCAACTTAAAAATTTGAAAAAAAATAATTTATTAATAAGAATTTCAGTAACCAGATACCAAGTTTCAGTTCGATAAGACGAACGGTGTTTAAAAAATCCCCAAAATACATAACCACACACACACACACACACACATTTTTTTTCCAGATCATGAAAACGTGATCAGTGATTGATTCTGAGTTCGAATCACAAAATCACGATCACAAAACTTCATCTATTGTTACTACTTAAATAAATAAAGTAAAAATTAAGGGTCAATTTGTGTAATGTACATCATATGTATGATATAGTATACATATACATATGTATATGTATGTACATATAGTATGATAATATATAGTTTATATTCATATAATAAGTTGGCATAAATATATTTTTTTATTTTAACTATTGCTACGATGTATGTACGTACATACATATGTATGTATGTCCTGTAATCGCAAATTTGATTTAATGTGAGAGCGGATGGAACTTATCGTTATTGTTTTACAGCTGGGAAACTTTAACGGGAAATACGGGCAAAGCGTTCGTTGCTGGTTCGCATTCATGGAGTTGACGTTAAAAAATTGTATTAATCAAAATGCGAGTGTCACGCGGTTCCAAATTGAAATGGTAATGTTTCGAGAGGCTTTTTTTCCCATAGCGAAAGCTCCCAGCATCCGTTGCGCTAGTGGCAATTTCATTTTGTCCAAAATTTCTCTTTTTTTTACCTCCCCCTTCCTATTTTGTTGTGTGTGTATGTATCACTTCAACCGTACTTGGCGTGCATACGCTTGAAACACATTTCACGAGTCTTTCTCTGCATGACTGATTGCTGGTTTTTTTTTTTACATTTCCAATGTCAATTTGGTATTTGTTTTATCTTGATCATTAAATTTCGAGATATCCTTCTTGGGAAAATGATAAGTTAATTGTCAGAAGCTGGTGAGTTTGAATTATTATTATATAATATAATTTATAACTAGGGATTGCAATTTACGTCAATTATATCAAATTGTATAAACTGGTGACAGTTGAATTATTTTTCCTACTACAGAAATTACATAACTGTATGTGGGTACTTTTTCTAAGAACGTTAACCTAGATTGAATCATAAATAAAGGTGAATAATGTCATATGAATGCATTAAAATAAATTCGTTATGATAAATAAAAAAATTCGGGTTTATTACAATTGAACAGCTCCAAACACTGCTCAGAATCATCAATTCGTTGTTGTTTTTGGTCGATTGTGAGCTCGCGCGGCACCCACTTTGAACAGAGCTTTCGCATACCCAAATATTCATTCACGATATGTCCAACACGTTCCTTTGATATCTTTAGGGTCTCAGCTATCTCAATCAATTTCACTTTACGGTTATCCAAAATTATTTTGTGGACTTTTTTGATGTTTTCGTCGGTAACAGCCTCTTTGGGGCGTCCACTGCGTGCATCGTCCTCGGTTCTCATTTCGCCTCGTTTAAACTTAGCAAACCACTTCTCAACGGTTGATTTTCCTGGTGCAAGGTCCGAATAATGTTTATCAAGCCAAACCTTGGCTTCAATAATATTTTTTTTCGCCGAAAAACAATGCTTTATTAACACACGAAATTCCTTTTTATCCATTTTTTTAAACTAATAAAAGTTGCTTCACTCAAAATGCTATAACTCACAAACTAATAGTACGACAGCTGTCAAATTTATACACGTGTCTTTTTAAGGTTAGGACTAACTAAAAATCATATGGATTTAATACTAGTAGCGCTATCTATGTGTCAGCCTATGAACTTTTCAGCCCACCTAATAGAATCAAAACTTACCTCAGAAACACAATGAGTCAAGAGAGATTGACAGCTTTATCTATGCTTTCAATAGAGAAAGATATGATGAAAAAATAACAAATTTTAATGAAAAAGTTATAGACAAATTTGCCAATAGCCAAAATAGACGAATAAATTTTGTTTTGAAATAGCTTTATCTCATTATTGTTATTATTTTTAATAAAATATAAGTGATATGCACTTTTACTGATTTTTAATCTACCACAACACCCCCAATCATCATATCCACGAGCCGCCACTGGGTATATGTATGTACATACATATATGTTGAAGTCGAAGTTTTTTCAGTTGTAATATGTATGTATATTCCTATTTTATATTTTCAACTTTTTCGATTAACTTATCATCAATTCTAATTTCATTCAATATATTTTTATTTTTACCATTCAACCACATCATTTTTGTTTTATTCACATTCAGCTTTAATCTATTTTCACACAACCAGTCATTCACATAATTTAATTCTATATTTAAAATGTCAGACATTACATCAACATTCTTTCCAATTATATATATCAATGTATCATCTGCAAACAAATGTATTTTACACTTCTTAATTACCTTAACAATATCGTTTATATATAATATAAATAATAAGGGTCCCAATTTGGACCCTTGCGGCACTCCATGAGGTGTTACAAATTCAGAGGATAACACCTTATCAATTTTTATTATTTGCCGTCTATTATTTAAGGTTGATTGAAGCCACTTTAATACTATCCCATTTATTCCTAACTTATATAATTTTTGTAATAAAATATTCCTATCTACTGTCTCAAACGCTCGTTTAAAATCTAGAAAAACTATATATACATATATATATATATATATATATATATATATATATATATATATATATATATATATATATATATATATATATATATATATATATATATATATATATATATATATATATATATATATATATATATATATATATATATATATATATATATATATATATATATATATATATATATATATATATATATATATATATATATATATAATATATTATGCAAAAAAACTATGTACATAATATATTATGCAAAAAAAAAGTTTTTTATAAATTAAATTAAGTTATAAATATTATGAACTTTCATAAGATCATTACTGTATATTATTATTACAAATATTACAAATAATACAATTTGTATTATTTGTACATATATCACAGCCGTAAAATGGCAGATCCTAAATACGCACAAATAATTAAATGATTTAAATTAGCTACTATCAAGAATATATTATTTAAAAAATAATGTGTAACCTCGCAGAAAAACTATAATTGTGGAATTAGATATTAAGAACTGCTGAGATTCAAAGATATACATACATATGTAGATAAAGAGATTTCAAAGTTGTTTTTACGCATCTGTTTTAGCTTTACAAATCTAAAAGCAACCGTTGCAAATTTCTGAAACAAATTCATTTGAAATATCACGAACATTTTAAATCCATAATAAAACTAGGTATCTGGACTCAATATTTAAAGGGCTTCCAATTCTTTCGATGAAAAATCAATTATATTTCGGAAATTCCTATGCATTTTGCCATAAATCATTTGAGTTAACGACTACTTTTTTTGATGTTTTCAAGTACAAGGACTTGAAGTAATATTTTCTATACCTGAAGTTGCGTAGGTCATTGAAACTACATACTTTCAATAATATTTTATTGGTTTATGACCTGGTCAATTACTAAATCTCAAAGAAACCGCTCAAGAAAGAAAGTATTTTTTTTTTGTTCAAAGAAATATACGCCTATTATCTAAAAGCATTTATACACATTTATTTTGATCATAATTGTTAATTTTTAAATTTGAAATTCATAATTGTTAATTTTGAGGAAAAAAAGATTAATTAAAGAAAACCTTAAAAAGCCGGTTGATCGAGCCAAAAAGCCGGTTTTCGGTTTTTTGAAAAATGGTCAAAAAGCCGGTTTTTCGGTTTCGGTTTAAACCGGCTTGGAAGCCCTAGGTGCAAACGATCGACAAGCGCCAGACAGACTGAACCACAGATTAACTGTGTAATTAATTCTCGACTTCACGAATGATAGATTGCATATCAGATGACGGATACAATTGCACAGATACAATTATTAAAATGGTAATTATTAAAATTGAGTTGGATCTTTCTGGTGTGTTTAATGCAAAGGCAAAATTCGGAACTAAAGTATCAGAAGCACATAACGTATACAGGTAGGTATGTCGGGACTTCGTAGATAGGGTAGGTATGTCGGGACTTCGGATAGATTTCCCTTAGTGTAAGTGCGAGCAGTGCGCACGCATAAGGTACACGTGTCGCTAATCTGTGGTTCAGTCTGTCTGGCGCTTATCGATCGTTTGCACCGCATCCATATTCCAAATGGCGTTTTAGGTTATTCATATTCGAATACAATTCAACTAGTAAATTATAACTCTACAAGCGCAAATACACTTTCAACAATGTGCGCCAGTTGTAATATAATAGTCGAGTTTTGACAGTTCTGATGTTTTTAAGAATTCAATAATTCATTTTAAAGGCGCTCGTGAGGGGTTCAATCTAATATATAATTTTGAAAGAGACTTTGTATGTAAGTATGTAAATATATATGTATCTTTGGTTGAGAATTTCTTAAACAGGTCAAAATTTCTATGATGACGATTCGATTTTTACTTTATTTTTTTTCGATTCAAATAAATTTAATAAAAAAACAAATGAATATTTACTATTAGATTTGCCATGTTTACGCTGTTTATGTTACAAATACTGAGCGAAGCCGGGTAAAACAACTAGTACGTTGATAACACTGTTCGACAAATGACGACTTTTTTTTAGTTCATAGATATGACTTTATTTATAGATCTATGCCCAGTGCACACGAATCTAGTAATAAAAAATGTTGATTGGCTCGAGATTCGGAGATATATGTACATACATATATACATTTGTCGACATTACATATTTGAATATACATAATTTTAAATTTATTTCTCGCAAATTCGTCGCGTATCGAATTTATTGATATTGATAAATATACTTACCTAAATTGTATGTACATACATATAATATAATGTGTTTCTCGCAAACTCGTATTTTATCGAATTTGTTGATTGTACATAGCAATTTTTGCACATGTAACACTATTGTATTGTATAATAATAACTATGGTCTTTATGTAAAAAAAAATTACCATAGATGTCACCTTGGGTCAACTTGTCATGGCAATTATGTTAGAAATGTATGTATGTATAGTAAAAATAATAAAATATAAAGTATGTTCTTTATAATTACCCTATCTAAATTCTTAATTTATTATGAAGATTAAATAGATTAAAATCATAATGAAATTGAGATCAATTTCATTCTAAATTTTTAATTATATTTCTCGCCCTGTGGTACTCAAATGTGCCCTCTGTTTTAGTTCTTGTTTTTAAAATTACTATGCAATGATTTGTGATTGTTCATTCTATTACGGAAAATTATATAAAAACAGATTTATCATAATTTTTGTGAACTAGCATTTTGATTTTAAGCTTTGGCTTAATGTTTACTTATATTGATAGGTAGGTTAGGTCGCGCACCAAAGTTTGATAGTCCGCGCACGGTTTGGCGAGTCGTGTTCTCGTTGGGGGACCTGTCTCGTCACGGGACTCATTCCCCATGACGCGCTGAAAGGATGCCAAAAGCAATTTGTATCCTGCGAGGACCTGTTCGAGTGGAAAAATTGAAAGATTCTCTTCTCATTATCCGACCGGCAAGGCGCGCTGCCCAACTTTCAAAATCCGTCGATGAAAAATGGTTGTCGTGGACGCGTTGGGAAAAATCGAATTTCAAGAATTTACACGCCTCACAGTTTCCACAAAAATGATATGTTTGAATTTATCATTTTCGACGATAAATAACACATATATCTCCGAATCTCGAGCCAATCAACATTTTTTATTACCAGATTCGTGTTTACTGGGCATAGATCTATAAGAAAAGTCATATCTCGTATCTGAACCATTTTTCGTGTCGAACAGTGTAATGACAGAAATCTTCAAATTATACATAGTATTTAGAATTTTGGTTTTATCAGAAAATTATCTGCCATTGCTTGCCAACTCAGGAACAGTTCACTACATACATATATTGTCAGATATTTAAGCATGTGTATATTTTCAACTCTTAAGTACATGTCTTTATATACTGTATATGAGATGTTTTGCGAGATATTTCTCGAAATGAAGAAAAGTTGACTTATGCCACTTTCAAATATAACACCTCATATACATATGTATGTATGTATTTGTTTTTAAAAACTACCAATTGGATTGTGAAAATTTAATTTATATTATACTAACTTTATTACCCGGCTTCGCTCGGTATTTGTAATATAAACCCGTAAACCGCTTAAACATGACCAATCTAATAATAAACATTTAAATAAATTTATTTGAATAGTTTTATTTTATATGAATTTATTTGAATACTTTTTTTATTAAATTGACTGTCACGAACAAACAAACATAAGTAAGTCTCTTATAAAAAATTATATGTACACCCCCGGGGACAGCGCTCCCTAGGGCTCCACCCTTGGCGTCTGCGCCCCCTAGAGGGCCAAGCCCTAGGGATCCACCCTCGGCGCCTACGCCCCCGGGAACTTATAATCCTTTGAATCGGAAAAAAACGAATTATTTGTTCGATGACGTCAGAACAATAGACTGTTGACGAAAAATGTGTAGGTACATAAATACATACATATACGAACAAACTTTAGTGTTTTAGTTGCTGAAAAATACGTAGGTACAATATATGTACATAAATACATACATATACGAACGAACTTTAGGGTTTTATATATTAGATTACATGTTCAATCAAATAAAAATTAGAATAGGCGTTTGAAGGGAATGTTTTCCTTTGATTTCAGTCTCAGCCTTCTTATTTTCACCGGTATTGAAAATTCTTCGCGCTGTTAAATTCGTATTTTAACGTTTTAATTATATATTTATGAATATTTAAAAGGGAATTTCTCGCCGGTAGAAGGTGTTAAAGATTTTTTGCACGTTGCGAAATTTTCACCGCTCTTTGCGACCTTTGAGAGAGCGCCAAAATAGATTGAATTTTATCGAATTAATTATTCCCAAGACTATGTTGGAAAAGGCGCGTTTTTTTTTTCGTTGAAAAAAAAATGAATCCCGTTTTCTAGAATTTATTTTTCGATTTTTCGGGGAGTGAAAATTTTCACACATTTTAATTGAATTATCCGACGCCCGCTTTATTGTTTGGATTTTTCTTTAATCAGTATATTTTTCTTCACACCTTGTAATTCAATATAACGAAATGAAAAATAACAATTGCTCGAAATTTACGCCGAACGTCCATTTCACAAAAAAAGTTCTCAAACAAAAGGCCCACATAATGAAACATCCGTAAAATAGTCTATATATTTATAATGATTAATTTACATTTCGCATCCCTAAGCAAATGTGATCCGTAGCTACAAAAAATATCGTATATAATATTACGAACCTTAATATGAATAACATCATAATTTATGGCATCAAAAACCTGTCACATGCTCTTAAATTATTCGTACTTTGAAATTGTTCTATGATTCTCAAAGATTTATATTAATTAATTTCCGTGAAAAATTTGTCGCACACCGTCATGAATTATTTTTAAATTAACTTATTTTTCATGATACATAGATTTATTTATTTTATTATTGTAGTAAAGCCATAAAAATGAATAAATAATAATAATAACAATAACAAATTAATGTCCAATGTGACCTGACAGGTTGCTCCAATGCGTCACACCTGTCTCTCAAAAAAAAGAAAGAAACAAAAACAAGAACAGCAACAAATTAGATATCATTCATCTCATTCAAATAGACTCGTGCTGAATCTCATGAAACTAACCAGTTCATTAATATGACAATCAAACAGGTCCAAATGCTCATCTATCACATTAAGGAACCGAACAGCTTTTACTAGGGACGAGTTACCGAAAGCAGACGTTTTTGCAACAATTTATTTCATCGTTGTCACATTTACTTCATAAAAACAACATTAACATTAATTTATTTCGATAATTTACAAACTCTGATAGGAAACGATCTTCCTGGAGTTGCATTACATATTACATATGTATATCCAAGGTTTGGTCAGCAACACTGGGCCTGGGAACGAACCCATGATCTCCCGATTGAAAGCATTACACGCCAACCACTAAGCTATGTTGCTAGTAAGCTATGTAGATTTCTATATGAATAATCATTGATGAACAGTCCTTGTATGAATCGTCCTTCGATGAATAGTCCCCATTATCAATTTTCATTCATTTCTTGCATAATTGAAACACAATACTGCGGACTGATTGTATAGGTACATTAATTTCCCTATGGCCTATACGACCAGTGGCGGTTTTTACCATTCGGCCTAGTCCTTGATTTTGCCCCCCCCCTCCCTATTTTCTCCTTCAAATATGTATGATAATTTTAAATTGAAGAGGTTATACTTATTACTAGAGACCCGTATTTTGGGCATCTATTTTTGTCAATTTTAGCATTTTCATTTTGCATTTTAGCGTTTTAGGGCATTAAAAATGTTCAATTTTAGCATCTATTTTTATAAAGAGTTTAATTTTAAATAATAAAACATTTCGATGAATTTTAATAAAATTTATGTATATACAATTTAAAGATAACACAACAATTAAAATATAATAGAAAAATTCAAAAATGTTTTGGAATTACAATTACAATGAAAACAACATGAATATAAAAATACAAAGACAAAAAATATGAATATAAAAATATAATACCAATTAAAATTTATTATAACTCAACATGGAGCATATTTCTACAGATTATTTTTTGAGATTCTTGCGACGACCGGTAACAATTAAATTGTATTTACTAAAATACCTTTCAGCATCCACAATATTGACAGGACACCAAATAGATTTTAGAACTGCACAACCAAACTCTTCACATTTAATTTTTGTTGCCATCAATAATAGCAATATATCCGGCGTGGATTTACTTTTTATATTCTCTATTAATTGTCTAAAAAAGTGTTGATATCCTTCCAAACATTGAGCCTCTATTAATACATTAAGCAATGGCAGGTTTCTAAAAAACAAAACTGTTTCTTTAACATTAATATTAGATTTTGTACCTGCCACAGATGGATTGAATAGTTTACTCAATGTTTGGAGGAATAGATTTGTCTCATTTAGTCTTGAGTGCGGGTCTAGTTTTAAGACGATTTTTTGAGCAGCCTTTTGAATACACAGCTCCTACTGTCTTCTTTTGTTTACAGTAGTAGACAAAAGCATTTGCTTGGTTTCGACAGGAAAAACACCGTCTATGGTAAACTGCCAGCTCTATTTTATCCCCACAATTTTTTCATATAATAAATGGGCATAGGGTTAGGAAGACCCTTCTAAATTGTCTATTAATTTTATAAATTTTATGTAAATTTCACTTTGGTTTGTTATTTTAGCATCTATTCGCATATTTTACGAATTTAGCATATATTAGCATCTATTCCAAATTTTAGCATCAATTAAGCATTAATAGCAAAATGCCCAAAATACGTGTCTCTACTTATTACGCATGCATTTTGTTCAATGCAGCTGCATAATCAATTGTAAGCATGTTGTAAATATTGACTTAGGCCGCACATTTCTGAAATATTATATTTGTCAGCGTGAATAGAATGTAGCTTGCATTGATTCTGTAACATGTACATAATGTTTATTTATTTATTACTTTATTACCACAAAACTTCGTTACGATGGGAGAGGATATATGTATGTACATATGTACAGTGCCTTTAAAGGAAAATCAGTGGTTACAGCCAAGACGAACCCGTACGAATAGACGTAACTCTAGGTCAAAAACGAGATACTAGAAATGCCAGCTTCCGTTGGAGAGTCTCTCAGTGACGTCACCGAGAAGGCAACAGTGACGTCACTGGTTTTGCTTTAGCTGAACGGGGTCGCAGCCGACGGTGAATCTGGGCCGACCGCCATAATTGATTCGGAACGTTGAATTAATTCGCACGCGCGCGCACACTTTCGCGCTCGCACCAACGTTCAAACTTATGCGCTAAACTGCTAAATAATTCATCCGACAGATGAATTCGCCGCAAGTATTGGCGGACAGAGACGGCCTCGACGACAAATACGAGAGGCGGCGTTGAGTGATTGTGTCCTCCTCAACCGTACCTTCCTCCCGGTTTTAATTGAAACCGAGTTGAGGATGCCGGGATAAATATGACATTACCAGTGTTGTACCCAATGAAATATCATCGCATGGATGTTGGCAAGTTAAGTTATTAAATAAAAAATAAATAAGGGAAATGTGTCGGTCCTGTGTTCGATCCGCACGCGGTCGATTTTTTTTCAAATACCTTTTAAATTTATTTAATTTAATATTTATATTTAGTTTTAGCTGTTTTTATTAGCTTTACTCTGTTATTTCAGCGAAATTCCTGCCCGTCGAAAATAATTGAAGTGGCTTTAGGCTTCGTATTGTTGTCAAGTAGCAAACGTCTGTGGACATTTCATAATAATTTGCCCGGCATTCGTATTTGATGATTGGTGCTCGAAGTAAGTCCGATTGTTTGTTAATTTTACTCGCAAGGTGGGCAAGTGCATCGTTAAAAATTGCACAATGCAATTCAAAAACACACAATAACCAACATGGGATACATTTTTATAAGTAAATTAATCATTTAAGTAACATATTATTTAATTAAGATCGTAGTTTGACAGTTTTAAAAGTGTTATGGGGACTGCATGCAGTCTACATACAATTTGAGGGGTGGCACCAGAGAAATGTAAAAATTATTTTTAAAACATAAATATAAAAACATTTCTCTTGGTGGCACCGAATACTCAATTATATTAATAACCAATTATTTAAGTTTAATTAATATAAACATCGTTCATTTTATATTATACATATTTTTGTTGAAATAATACATTACACGGTAATTTAACAAGAGTTCCCAAAGACAGACAAATGCAAAAAAAGTGGATAAAAATATTCCGCCAATTGAGAAAATAACGGATTGGCTACCAACGCCCAACACCGCCATATGCTCAATTTGTAAATACATTTATATCAAAATAAAACCTTTATTTCTGTAGTGAATATGTGATGACCCCGGTTCTATTCCGTGCGTGTATCTGTAGTTATGGAAACTTTACGCATATAATTGATACAAGAAATGTATTGGTAAAGGCGCTTCTATTATTAAACATTTCTCTCTCGGCAACTAGATTTCTCATTCGTACTTTATCAATGGCTGCTCGGATTAGTGCTTGGGTGCTGTGGCCGTACCACTGCCGAAGATTCTTTAGCCAAGAAGTTTTCCGCCTGTCCCGACTGCATTGATTTTCACCTGAATTATTAGGCGTAGGATATCGTATTTCTCGTTCCACGTCACATGTCCAAAGTACTCCAATTTACGCTTTTTCACACTTTTGAACACTTTGACATGCTTTCCCACCAGGGCCAGTACACCCAGATAACGCATCAGTTCACCCAGATAGCACCCAAGATATCTGAAACTATCTACTCTTTCCATCACGTTGTTGTTAATTTTTATTAGAGACCAGTTTTGTGCGAGTGAGATCAACCGTATTGTGCGTTGCCTTGCTGAATATCATCCAATATGTATATATATATATATATATATATATATATATATATATATATATATATATATATATATATATATATATTTATATATATTTATATATATTTTTTATATATGTATATATACTTTATATATATATATATATATATATATATATATATATATATATATATATATATATATATATACATATACACACACACATATATATATATATATATATATATATATATATCATCATCATCATCATCATTTACAGCCATTCGCCATCCACTGCTGGATGAAGGCCTCTCCAACACGCTTCCACTCGTCTCTGTTTTGCGCAACACTCATCCATCTCATTCCGCACATTTTCCTAATTTCGTTCACCCATCTTCCTTGCGGTCTTCCTTTTACTCTTTTGCCTTCTCTCGGGTACCATTCAAGCACTTCTTTTGTCCACCTTTCGTCCATCCTCCTAGCTACGTGACCCGCCCATTGCCATTTCAATCTCTTCACTCTATCCACTATGTCCACTACCCTTGTCATATTTCTCACCCACGTGTTCCGCTTCCTGTCTTTCCTCGTTATGCCAAGCATACAGCGTTCCATACTTCTTTGAGTGCATTGGATTTTATTTTGCATCTTGGCGTTCAGTGTCCAAGTTTCACATCCATACGTCATCACTGGCAAAACGCATTGATCAAAGATCCTTTTCTTCAGGCAGAGTGGCATTTTTGATTTAAAAACAGCATTCATCCGTCCAAATGCACTCCACCCTAATTTCATACGTCTCTTTATCTCTTCATTTTTACTACCAGACATGTCAATTATTTGACCTAAATATAAATAATTATTTACTACTTCTACTGGTTTATCATCTAAGGGGATGCTATCAGGCATGCAATAACTATTGAACATTAGTTTAGTCTTATCTACGTTAATTTTTAATCCTACTTTTCTACTTTCCCTGTCCAGCTGTGTTAGTCTGATAAGTAGGTCAGCTGAATCAAGAGCTACTAAAACTATATCGTCTGCGAACCGAAGGTGACTCAAAAAGCGACCATTGATGCTTACTCCGGCTGTATCCCAATCCAATTTCCTGAAAACTCCCTCAAGCACCGCATTGAATAACTTGGGCGAGATTGTATCTCCTTGTCTTACTCCTTTTCCTATGCTAAATCTATCTGTACCTGAAAAAATTTTAACCGAAGCTGTGGCATTCTTATATATTGCAGCTAACAGTCCCACATAGGGTTCCGGCACTCCCTGTGTTTTTAGAGCGTTAAGTACTGCATTATGACTAACTGTATCGAAGGCTTTCTCATAATCGACGAAACCTAGGCACAATGGCCGTTGATATTCGTTGGCGCGCTCGATTAGTTCGCCAACTACTTGGAGGTGGTCCATTGTGCTGAAATTTGCCCTAAACCCTGCCTGCTCTATAGGTTGGTTCTCGTCGAGGATATTTTTCAGCCTTTCTGTAATAACCTTCGTGAAGAGCTTGTAGACCGCTGAAAGTAGACTAATGGGTCGGTAGTTCTTGATATCGCTTTTGTCGCCTTTTTTGTGTATTAAAATGATAGTTGCGTTATTCCATCCTTCTGGTATAGCTTGGTTCTGGATGCATTTGCTGAAAAGCCTAGCTAAGATATTAATTAGGGGGGGGCCGCCACATTTTAGTAAGTCAATGGGAATATTATCTTCCCCTGGGGTTTTACCGTTCTTTGCAGTTTTTAGCGCGGCCTCTACTTCGCTAGGCAATACTGCAGGAACCCTTTGGCCGTTTGTCGATTCCAGAGCGGGGAATTGGCCGTTGTCGTTCTCGTATAGTTTTGCATAGAACGTGTAAACTCTGTCTATGATTTCTTCTCTATTCCTAATTATTACTCCGCTCTCTGATCTGATTGCGATCATTTGGTTTTTGCCTAAGAAAAGATCCTGTTTGCACTTTTTCAGGCTACGGTTATTCTTAATGGTATTTTCTATTAGCTTGCTGTTAAAATCCCTGACATCCCTGACTATTCTCTTTTTAATTTCCTTATTTACTAGATTGTATTCTTGCTTATTATTATCCCTATCTAAATTCCTTTTATGCTTAATTAGGTTTTTTGTTTCCGCTGAAATTTTGCTTAATTTAATCTGTTTCCTGAATCCACCTAATTTCTTACCTGTTGAGGTTAGAACCGAACTAATTACAGTGTTCAATTCCTCGATGTCTGCTTCTGGGTTTAATTTCCCGTATCGATTTCCAAGTTCGAGTTCGAATTCCTTTTTCCTAGACCTTAGTTGAGCGAAATCTGGAGAGTTACTGCATCCTTTTATTAATTTCCTACGTTCGCAATTTATATTAATGGCCATCTTGGCACGGACTAATCTGTGATCGCTACCTATATCTACTTTACTTAAAACACTAACGTCTTTAACGGAGTGCAGGGCATTTGTTAGGATGAAATCGATCTCGTTTCTGTCTCCTTTAGGACTCTCCCAAGTCCACTTATTGTTGGTGTTTTTCCTGAAAAATGAATTAGTGATAAAGAGCCTGTTGTGTTCTGCGAATTCTATGAGGCGATCGCCTCTGTCGTTTCTTTGGCCGGTACCAAAATTGCCTACTGCTCTTTCTGTATTTGCCTTTTGTCCTATTTTTGCGTTAAAGTCGCCCATGATTATTTTAAAGTGGTGACGGCTATTATCGTATGCGTCCTGTATTTTTTCGTAGAAGTCTTCTATTTCCTCGTCTGGGTGGCTAGATGTGGGGGCGTACACTTGGAATATTTGACAAGTGTACCTGCTCGAGATTCTTAATACTACATAGCTTATACGTTCCGATATGTCGCTTATTTCTATAATATTTCTTTCTATTCTCTTATTGATAAGAAACCCTACTCCTCCTATTCTACCATTTGGTAGCCCTCTCCAGTAGAGACAGTTACCACTTTTTAGGATTATTTGGTTTTCCTGTTTTCGTCTTACTTCGCTAAGTCCTACTAAATCCCATTTGATACTTTCTAATTCATTCTCTAATGCAAGCACACTTCCTTCACTCGATAACGTTCTTACATTGTACGTGGCTAAATACAGGTTTCTATTAGCTAAGCTATCATCCATCGTCACTCTTACCTTGTTGGAGGTTTGGATATTATTTTTCTCGCATTTATCCAAGATGTGTTGAGAAAAAGGCGGTACTTGAGAGAGATTTCCATTCAAGGAGTGAGTTCTTACCGCCATAGACTCTTCTCTGTGGTCAGCTTTGACAGATAGTCATCCTAGGTATCACTTGGATCACTTATGAGTTATTACATGCCATTTAACAGGGTTACTTTGTAAGTGAAAGTAGTTAGTTATGATAATAATAGATTAGCAATTGTTATACTACTTTTTTATAGATCTTTATCGTGAGACGCCTCTTTGGAGACAACGGATTTATATATGTGAGTGCGGTTTGCAATTTAATATTTTAATAATAACTTTAGTAAAGAATATAAAATTACACGAATTACTTTAATATAATTTAAATATGAAAAAGAACTGATAGACAGTTGGGAAACACCGTTTCTGTTTGCTATTATTCTATTAAGTAAAGTTCGTTAAAGATTTTTGGCTGGAAGCAATTATGTGGAAGATTTATTGCTTCTGTGGGACCGACTTGACTGACGAAGGACCCTTTTTTTGTATTCAGGTAAGGAGATGTATCTCGTTCGTATATTCTTTTGCTCAGATTTGACACAAAAATTAGCACAAAATTTTTCGAAATAACTGATATAAAACCGCTTTTTACGACCGATTTGCTGTTTATTTTTACACTTAAATTATACTAGGATGCAATTAGTAAAATAAGTGATTAGATGGTTAAGTTTTTAGATTAAATTTCGTGCAATAGCCGGGTTTAAGCGAGTAATAGCGGGAAGAACGCAGAAGCACGTCTTCCCCGCATGACACGAAAGACCGAACTCCATATATATATATATATATATATATATATATATATATATATATATATATATATATATATATATATATATATATATATATATATATATATATATATATATATATATGTATCTTTTCAGCAAATGCATCCAGAACCAAGCTATACCAGAAGGATGGAATAACGCAACTATCATCTTAATACACAAAAAATGTGATAAAAGCGATATCAAGAACTACCGACCCATTAGTTTACTTTCAGCGGAACCCTATGTGGGGCTGTTAGCTGCAATATATAAGAATGCCACAGCTTCGGTTAAAATTTTTTCAGGTACAGATAGATTTAGCATAGGAAAAGGAGTAAGACAAGGAGATACAATCTCGCCCAAGTTATTCAATGCGGTGCTTGAGGGAGTTTTCAGGAACTTGGAATGGGACAAAGCCGGAGTAAGCATCAACGGTCGCTTCTTGAGTCACCTTCGGTTTGCAGACAATATAGTTTTAATAGCTCGTGATTCAGCTGACCGACTTAACAGACTAACACAGCTGGACAGGGAAAGTAGAAAAGTAGGATTAAAAATTAACGTAGATAAGACCAAACTAATGTTCAATAGTTATTGCATGCCTGATAGCATCCCATTAGATGTCTGGTAGTAAAGATGAAGAGATAAAGAGACGTATGAAATTAGGATGGAGTGCATTTGGACGGATGAATGCTGTTTTTAAATCAAAAATGCCACTCTGCCTGAAGAAAAGGATCTTTGATCAATGCGTTTTGCCAGTGATGACGTATGGATGTGAAACTTGGACACTGAACGCCAAGATGCTAAATAAAATCCAATGCACTCAAAGAAGTATGGAACGCTGTATGCTTGGCATTACGAGGAAAGACAGAAAGCGGAACACTTGGGTGAGAAATATGACAAGAGTAGTGGACATAGTGGATAGAGTGAAGAGATTGAAATGGCAATGGGCGGGTCACGTAGCTAGGAGGATGGACGAAAGGTGGACAAAAGAAGTGCTTGAATGGTACCCGAGAGAATGCAAAAGGGTAAAAGGAAGACCGCAAGGAAGATGGGTGAACGAAATTAGGAAAATGTGCGGGGTGAGATGGATGAGTGTTGCGCAACACAGAGACGGGTGGAAGCGTGTTGGAGAGGCCTTCATCCAGCAGTGGATGGTGAGTGGCTGTAAATGATGATGATGATGATATATATATATATATATATATATATATATATATATATATATATATATATATATATATATATATATATATGCATATATATATATATATATGCATATATATATATATATATATATATATATATATATATATATATATATATATATACATATACATATATATATATACAAATACTATCGCAAAAGAGATATTCGGGTCATCATCAATTGCAGCCATTCACCATCCACCGCTGGATGAAGGCCTCTCCAACACGCTTCCACTCGTCTCTATTTCGCGCAACTCTCATCCATCCAACCACACATTTTCCTAAGTTCGCTTACCCATCTTCCCTGCGGTCTTCTTTTTACCCTTTTGCATTCTCTCGGGTGCCATTCAAGGACTTATTTTGTCCATCTTTCATCCATTCTTCTAGCCACGTGGCCCGCCCATTTCCATTTCAATATCTTTACTCTATCCACTATGTCCACCACCCTTGTCATGCTTCTCACCCACGTGTTCCGCTTCTTGTCTTTCCTCGTTATGCCAAGAATACAGCCTTCCATATTTCTTTGAGTGTATTGGACTTTGTGTAGCATCTTGGCGTACAATGTCTAAGTTTCGCATCCATACGTCATTACTGGCAAAAGATCTTGGTCGAAGATCTTTTTCTTCAAGGAGAGTGGCATTTTTGATTTGAAAACAACATTCATATATTGTATGAAACAAAACTCTCATTCTATGTATACGAGTTCTTTCTTACTGATAATGAACAAGAATAATAATCCAGACAATGAAAAAAACATTTCAACATGTATATTTATGAATGAGATTCTTTTATCTCAACGCGTGAAACTTTCTTGAAAGAACAATTTCGGGCGATTCACCAAAAAGGGCCTATTTATTTCTATCGGATTCGTTTCGCTTACGTGACACGTTGAGATCGAGAACCAATTTCGCCTTTATTTAGCACATAATCGTAGTACAATGTAAAAAAATACACAATACGTTTGTTTGTTTGCAAGCAATACATTGATGAGAATAGTTATTGAAAACTACCGATAGATAATATTACACAAAATAACGGCAGCAATTTATCTTTTCTCGACAAGTTCGAAACGGAGAGAAATCCTCAAAAACCAAAACACAACGCCGCAATTCAATCACGAGTTTATGTATATGTATTTTATACTAGTGCATTATTTCAATGTTTCCGAACTCCCTGCGGGTTCAGTTTCGTCGTCGCCAGTATGAAGATCGATTGTTAGCGTGCAGTTTTGATGCTGCACTGGTCTGAATTGATTTTGTTATTGTCTCAGTATTCGAGTCACGATCGAAATATGTATGTAGAATGTAACTTGCACGTTGTTTCGCGATTCCACAAATGCTATTTGGATGTATCGGAAGTACGATTCGTGCATTCGGTTATAAATTTCCTAATGTAGGGTATTTTTGTACAGATATTCATACTTAATATACTACATGGGAATTATATAAACGGGTTTTCGACGTTGCAATGACGTCAACGTAACTCGAGTCGCTCCACTTTGGTCATACTCGTTAAAAGCAATGCAATATATCGCTAATGTTAGTGGCTTAATTCGTGACGTTAAAACCTTTTTTTATCTAGCTATTTTTTCCTCATTCTGTATTCCTTTAGACTGAGGGTCTTCAAACTTTTTAGGACGATGGCCAAATACGAACATTTTAAATACTACGGGGGCTTTAATGGAGATAATTCTACGGTTTTCCGAACATTCTAGAAATTTACTGAAATTTTTGTTCACTATTTAATAATTTTTTTAGAGATTTTTATGATACAATTATCACAGCGGTTATCGGACTATTAGCCGAATGGACAATTGGCCGACGGAAACTAGGCCGGATGATTTTTTAATTATTAAACTTATCGAATATATCAAATTTTAATGAGGTCGAAGTGATTTCTGAATAATCTATCTTTTTTCAGATAGTTTAGAGTGATTTCAACACAAAATCAGTTAAATTTCCGTTCAGCCAAAATTCTTTCGACCTTAATGTTCATTCAGCTAATGAATAAATGTATATTGAATTATACATATGTACTGTTATGTTTGAGAAATTGTTAGTATTTACGTAAAAAAATTATCTAACCATTTGTTGCTTTAGGGTAATTCCTGTCAAAGGCACAATTGATTTGTGTACATACATATGTATATGTATATAAAATTGAATGTCTGTTTGTCTGTCTGTCTGTCTCGTATAGGCTCCTAAAGCACTCAACCGATTACAATAGAACTTTCAAGATTTATTGTATGCATGTCCGGAAAGATTACTGTGAAAAAAAAACGGGAAAAAACCGCTGAATAATAATATTTGTAATTACGATTTTACAGACGCGAAAGTTTGAAACGCCATTGTGTAGTCAAGGAAATGTGTTTGTTGTTAACCACGATACCAGTTGGTTTGAAGAGACTTTCGGCTCTGAAAAGACGTTAGTAGAGCTCCAACCATCACTTGAAATGGGAACGGGAACGGGAACGCAACGGTAACGCGAACGGGAACGGAAATTGCTTGCCTTATTCTGGGATTGCAACGCATGCCGGGTTCAGCTAGTATGTGTTAAAATAAAAAAAAAATTAAAATTTGCAGATCACATTCTGAATCGGAAGTCGCACATAGTATGTACATACACTCTGGTAGTACAAATCTTGGGAATTACATATTGCATAGTATTATGACGAACGTTTTTATCTTTTGCCAAATGCATTAAAATAAATATAAAAAATAAATAAAAAAGGCAATTGAAGTAGTAGGTACTGTATTGTTCTTGTATGATATTTCTATTTAAAACTCAATTATTATACATATGTATGTACATACTATTTTTGTGTTCGTTCATATTTTAACAGGTGGTTTTGAAAAAAAATGCTATTTAATTGAATATAAAATGTAGCACGTATAAAATTTTTACAATGTAGCATTTTGTATATGCACATTGCACACGTGGTAATGGCAACGTCACGTAGCTGTCAAAGTCACTTGTGTCATATGATGTGTGTAGTTGATGTTGCAATTTGGCTGTGATTCGTAGCCACGTCACGTGCTACGACTACCTGCTACGACCATCATCGTTGAAAGACCCAGACTTGAGCGTTTGTGTGTTAGCTTAGACTTGTCTACGTTCAATTCTATGTTTGTAAAGTTTATGCGTCAAAATCTTTTAGAGCAATATTATTTATTTGCATAGATAGTTTTAGATTGTGGCATTACAGAATGAACCTAATGTGCCTTCCTGGACAATTAATTACAAACAATGCAGCATTTTTATTATTACATACATCACTGTATTTCCAGAAGCTGGAGAACACAAAATAACAATTAATTAATTAATTAATTACAGAATTAGTCCATTGAGACATCTATGGATTTAGATTTTGTACATAATTTTTACAAATTATACACACAATAAATAGAGAAAGATGATTTTTAGCCAACTTTGAGGAACCGTTTCAACAATGATCAGATAAAATTGGCAAACTTTGATAAGAAACGATCGATTTGGAGTCACAAATACCCCCAAATCTAACCAGCAGTATGGCAGATCGAACCCACTCATCACTTGGTGCTAAACATACACGCTACCATTAAGCCATACTGCTGGCTATTATATTTTATTACATACATTTCATCATAGGTGCCATTAAAGTACTACAATAGTATCTCTACTACAATACAGACATCTATGGACAAAATTTGACCTACGGAAACATATTTATAAGAATCAACAAATTCGATATTTTAGAAAACTTGAATTTGCGAGTAACTGGAAGGAGGATGCCGATTTATTGGATCTGTCACAACAATTAAGGTAGATATATCAGATAATTCTGGCAGGAGACGATCGATCTGTATTTTTATAACCACCAAGATCTCGCTAGCAGTTGGGCCAGGGCTTGAACCCACCACCTCTATCCTATCAAACAATAACTCTTCCAGCTACGCCGTGGGTCACTATTTAGAATATTTTATCCATATGAATAGACGATGTTTGAGTGAATTTGTTATTTTTATACGCGATTGATGAATCACGATACTGTGAATGGAACGCTAAAGTAAAAGAAGAAAAAAAACTCGATTAAGATTTATATGGAGCGAATTTTGCAAAAACGAAATCTCGGATTCGTTCAAAAAGCTCCACGAGAGCGAGTGTATTATTCGAAGCTGGATATTTAAGTTTCGCCTCTTTCGACTTTATTAGAAAGCTTTATATAAAAAAAAGCCGAGTTCCGTGGAAAAAAAAAACACGAAAAGCTCACTTTCCGGTGTATCAACATCCGGCGACTAACTTTTCGCCTATGATGGAAAAAGTTATTTAATACGTTTTAGTAACGGCAGGGTTAACTTTTAATTTGCAACATCACTTATGTTGATTTCAAATTTTAACTTGCATCGTACTTAGTCATATACGATGCAAGTTAAAATTTCCACTGCTTAATTGTAATATTCACTCTTAATTTACACTTTGTTTCAAACTTTAACCTATAAATTTATTTTTATGATTGCTCTACACCCGAAAAAATGCTTACGCTATTTTTCCATTTAGTGTGGAAAATGGTATTTTTCCATTTAGTATGCACATGTTTCAGATGCATGTATAATTTAATATTTGTTGAACAAATATTTGTTTGGTCCATATAGCAAATTCAAACGAGGTCAACATTAGCTCTTGATCTATTATCAGTAGTAGGTAAGCACGTATAGTTACAATTGTACGTAAAACCGTATTTTATAATATATTATGTATATACTTAAAAGTAATATAAAAGCATAAAATAATGTTATAAAAATGTTGTAATAAATTTTAAGTAAATAAAATTCAAATATTTCATTTTTTTACAAGGTTTTACTACGTTTCATTTCCCTTTAAGAATAGATGTTCTTTTTTTTAATTTTTAACGTCAGGGTTCTTTCGGTCGCTGAATGTGATTTGCCTTTCAATAAACAGTGATTTGTTTCCCCTTTGTTTGCTGCCAATCTCTATTTGGCTGCTTTCAAAACGGTATGTGCCGCGAATTCCTAGCAGCCAATTCGTTCTCCTTTCGAGTTCCTTTCACAGTCCCAATCCCCTCACTCTCCGATATACCTCCTTTGTCAAACAATGCGAAACGGGGAAAAATGATACGTCGAATCGACAATTGATACGGAAGGTGTGAAGAACACCGAATTTCGAAACCATTCTTGCGGAAAAAAAATCTTTATACACCCAGCGGGCGTCCAGTTATTCGATCATTTGATTGAACATATTTCTCAGACCAGAAAAAATTCGATTAAGTTACTTATGAAATTAATACTATTGTATTTATATTCCTAAAAAGTATCTATCTGCTAAAATGTGATTGCCATTGAATTTAATATATGTATGTATGTTTTTATTTTTTAATATATTCAGAATAATATCGAATTTTCAGGTTCAAATTATACATATGTAAAAATTATGCATATTTTCCAAAATATGAATATCCGAGGAGTAAATTACAAATATCGTTTTAGGTTTCATGTAGTGTTTGACCGGACATCATAGTCACGATCCTCAGTGATGAGGGAATCGACAGCAATATATAGTGTATTCGTGGTACCAGTTTTTCATACCGATGCGTTTAATATCAACTAGCAAAAAACTGGTTGTATTATTTAGTATTTATGTAAGAAGAATACATAATTCATATGTACTTTCCATACGTGCATAATCAGCATTATATTATTTTGCTTCATTCCACACCCCAAAACAAAAATTGTCCGGAAAATTTCATACATATTAAATTTCCATCTCAACATACATAGTTGGCAGTAAGGCTAAGTGGTTGCGTTTATTTTAAATACCGAGAGGTCACCGACTTTGATCCCATGCTAATCTTTAACATTGCTGGTCAGACTTGGATATTTGTGACTCCAAGTCGATCGTTTCTTATAAAATTTCATTGTTGAAACGGTTCCTCCAACAAATTGCCAAAACCGTTCTACCCGCTGTCACAAATATCTGAATTTGTTTTATGTACAATATTTAAAAATGTATGTACAAGTCTAAATAGATAGATGTCTCTATGGATAAATTCATTAATTAATTAATTTTTCATTTCGTGTTCTTTAGCCTCTCTGCTGCTAGGAAGGTCTAGGAAGTGTCTAGGAAGGCGCATTGGGGTCTACCTGTTAGGCATGCCTGGTATATATATACGTAAAATAAAATAAAAAAAATATGTAAATATGTAGATATATGTACCTTTACTTTACCAAATCGGTAATTAAATAATAGTTTTTCAATAGCTCATGCTATTGGAAAGTAAGTCAAGAAAGTCGATGTAATTCGCATATTGAAATATGTTCTATTTATTTGGAAGTCATAATAAAATTTATTTCAATTGAACAACAAACCTTTTTCCATTTTATATTGAATTATTAATTATTTATAAAATTACATAAGTATATGTACTATGTAATTATAATTTAAATGGGCAACAAATAAAATGGTCAGAATTTCAATCAACTTTTGGTCAGAATGAAAAATCAAATGGTTAGAATAAAAATAGCATATTGTCAGTATAAAAGTAATGAATGGTCATAATAAAAATAATGAATGGTCAGGATGATTATAAACGGTCATTATAGTTTATGATAGATGATCAGAATGGTATAAAATAATGAACAGTCGGCATCAAATCATTTTTTTCATAGACTGGACTGTAACTTATTACCGTCGTTTCTGGCACAATATGGACTTAACGTTCCTAGTGTTTATGTACATACAGCAGCAGTCACATAAAACGGAACGCTTAAGCGAAACATGTTTTTGCGTGAAATTTCGGTAATCTTATATAAAACCAAAACCGAAATTCATTTAAATGATAGGTTGTACCATAGTGCATTCGTGTAATACCAAACGTGAAAAAAAAAAGTTGACAAAAATGAGTTGGGGAGAAATTTAATGGAGGGTAGATTTTACGACCGTGCGTTGACTTCACGGTTAAATGAAATTTGAAATGAAAATAACACTATACATATACATTTTTAATTTTATTACAGTCACATATTATTATTTACAACTTATAAAAAAGAAATTAATATTTTGTAGCGGCTCCTTTCGATTTTATAACTTATTTTATTCGGTTTGGCATGGAATCTACTAAAGTTTTTAAATTTTCGATTGGGAAGTCTTCGTACCATATATTTTCTATTATTTCTTTCAACGATTTAAGAGTAGTAACATTGTTCTTCCTTATCCTGTACTTGATACCCATCCATAAATTTTCGATTCGATTTAAATCGGGACTATTGCCAGGCCATGGTAGTGTCTTTACACCCATTTCTTGTAAATAGTCCCGAACCAAAAAAAAAGTAAAAAAAAAAAATCAGTTTTTTGATTGAAATTTTATAATTTATATTCAATGCTATCAAATAAAATGAATACTCACCAATTTAGCTCGATGACAAGGAGCAGAGTCATCTTGAAAAATTATATCATCGGTATATGAAAGGTGGTTTTCCATCGATGGGACGAAGCTTTCTTCTAAAAATTTTTTATATTTTTTTCCATCGATGGCACCTTGTAGAAACTCCAACTGTCCAATGCTATGGTACGAAAAGCATCCCCAGACCATTTGACTTGGAGGATGCTTAGCAGTTTTAAGGGTACAATTTTCATTATACCTTTCGCCAACTTTCCTTCGGACATACGGAAAACCATCAGGACTATAGAGGTTAAACTTTGATTTGTCGGAAAGTATCACTCGTTGCCAATCTGATGGACTCCAATTTTCATGTGCTTTCGCCCATTCCAATCGATTGTTTTTCATTCTCTTGGTTAGTAGTGGTTTTTTTGCAGCTTTCCGACCGTACAGTCCAGCTTCTCTGAGTCGCCTTCTTACTGTTGAGTCGCTGATTTCCATGGAAAATTGTGAAGATACATCTGTTCTTATTTCTACAGCAGTTTTGAATCGCTGCTGTAAAGATAATCTGGTTATTACACGGTCTTGCCTCTCCGATGTGCATCTTTTCAGTTCGGTCCCCTTCTTACGATCAAAACTTCCAGATTCTCTTTATTTTTATCAGTATTCTCGAAACAGTCGATATAGAACATCCCATTTTCTTGGAAATTGACCGAAAGGAAAATCCTGAACTTGCCAATGTCGCGATTTTTACACTCTTCTGCAATGATAACTGAGCTCGTTTTTTCATGTTGACGTGTTAAAATTCGAATTTGATGCTTTCTCCTCGAAAACCCACACTAAACTGAACTCAAATCTTAGAAAACAATCATATTCAGAATATTTGGTCGTTAAAAACCCTACACATAAAGGGATAATCCTTTAATGACCTTGAAGTCGTAAAATTCACAAGCGTTCCGTTTTATGTGACTGCTGGTGTATGTATGTATGTGCGTAATGTCCATAGTGTTGTAAGTCAAGAATATTCTCGGAGAACGAGAATATTCTCCAAAAGATTATTCACCGAGAATTTTCTTTTTTCTTGGTTATAAAACATCGTTTATTAGCTTTTTAGATGATTCTAGGATATTTTCAGAACCTAATAGGAGGAATAGGAGTTTCTAGAATGTCTGAGAGCATTTTGAATGATATTTATTCATTCTGACAACATTGAGACACTACCACCATGAATGTTTTCCGTGAAATTTCCGTGAATGCAATGCTTATTAAATCTGAAAGCAATAAATTATACATATTTTTATTGCTTTCGTGAATATATTCCAATGAAATTGTTCCAACTTACTGATTTAATCATTCTTTTGAACTTAACACACAAGATCGAAAAAAAATATTTTATTCATTTCCTCCCTCATCCACGTTCACATGATTTTTTATCAATTTACTTCAAAAAGTTTTCGATGAAATTTTTAAACACAGATTTTGTATGAGTTTGGGTATTTTAATTGTTATTTCACATCAGTGTGTACTTTTAAAACACATTACATAATATGAAATCGTAAATTTATTAAGTTTAGAAACGATAAAAATTGGTAAATAAACAAGTTACAATTAACACTAAAATATCAGTTGGTTTTGTTTTGCTTCCAGATCTATAAATAAGTTGCTTTGAGTTCTTCTCCGAAATCGTTAAATCTTCACTAACTAAATAATAGGCGTTACATTTCTGTTGTGTTTCGCCAACTGCTCAAATGTCACATTTGCTTACTCTCTCTCTGTACATATGAAATGCAAAATGTTAAAAATTATTATTAATTATGTTTTTGCATTAGCTAATTAATGTTATTCATGTCTTCCCTCATCTTACCATTCACATGAATTTATCCATTTTTTTGAAATTGCAACGGAATAGTATAAAAGCCCTCCAGATAGATGCTCTAGAAATGAATTTTCTCGAAAATTCTCGGTTTGGAGAATTTTCTCAAGAATATTCCCGAGAATATTCTCCAAAAGATAATTATCGAGAATTTTACAACACTAAATATGCATAATTTGATGTTAGGTTAAACGCAAAAAATATATTTAATGTTTTGCGAGATATTTCTCGAATTGAAGAAAAGTGGACTTATGCTCATATACATATGTACGTACATATTTTGATTTATTTACTAGTAATAAAGATGATTTAAAATAGCGCGCATTGTTAAATTGAACTCGACAACGTTCACAGCATGTATTAAGAATACAATGGAGCAAATCGCTGGCCACATCCTGGGAAAACTATAAATTCCGAAAGTGCATTAAAAAGCAACGTACGTAGGACGTAGTAGTGTGCGGGAGTATTCAAATGTAAATATTTTATTCTGTCACCAACTATAAAAGCAGACTGCACTTTTATATTGCTCGTATAGTGAAATTTCGATAAAGCGAGGTTTGATTGCATCCGTTTCGAATTTCTCCGCATGTTGTGCTCGAGAACGAAATGGCATCGCGTAAAAAGTGCATCGGGGTGATTGCGCTGTCACTGTTTCAAAAAACTGAATTAATTTCGCTGCCGGGGAGAAGATGTGAAGGTTTGGTGAGATTGACTGTATCGGTATAACCTTATCCTCCACGATGAGTTTTCCGGGCTTGATCCTGCGAGGGATTATCCTAAATCCGAGTGCGAAGGTCTGTCGCGAGTGAACGTTCCCCGGGAAATCCTTTAACGGCGAGGCGGTCGCGTGCACCATTAGGGTTAACGCCGTTAACCCGTTATACCTACGCTATAGGGGTGAATGTCGCTCTTACGGGCTAATGCATCTACATTACATTCAATGCACTTTTTATACGGTCATTAGAACCAATTGAATTTAATCAATTCTCTTATCATATTAGTCGATCACGTAATATAACTAAATTAATGGTTTTCTCGTTGATATGACTGATGGTATTGGAAAGGATTTTTTTTTTTTTTTACATATATACCAGGAAGGCCTTGCAGGTAAATCCCAATGCGCCTTCCTGGCCAATTACAAATAAAAATGCAGCATTTTTATTATAAGTCGTTGAATTGCGAGACACTGAAAAAACTCGCAAATTAACGAGACATCTATGAATTGTACATAAATTTTTATTGTACATCAATCAAATTTCAAATAGTGGTGACATAGTAGGTAGAAAGGAGATTTTTAGCCAATTTTTTTCCCCGGGAACCGTTTCAACAATGAAATCAGAGAAAATTGGCAAACTCTGATAGGAAACGATCAACCTGGAGTCACAAATCCAGGTCTGACCAACAGCATACTCTGAAAAATTCATTTTCATTCAGGGATAGAACCCGGCACCTTCTTGACGGTAAGCAGAAGCTTAACGTCCGAGCTATGCTGCTGGCCAATTAAGATGGATTAGTAAAATGTGTGGGTGAGATGGATGAGAGTTGCGAAAAAACAGGGACGATTGGAGGGGCCTTCATATACGTAGTAGTGGATAGTGAGTGGACATACATAGATGATGATGATCATATCTATGATGTTATTTTTTCAGAATTCTTGGAGTGGTTTTAGAAATCACGTTGAAAAAATGTTCAAAAATATTTCGTTTGACAAAAAGTGATTTTTTTTAAATTTCACTAAGAAATGATCAATTATTTTTGTTAGTATTTAATTATCATTGAAAATTCTAATTGTTTTACATTTACTAGTATTGATACGAACTGAACTGAATTTTTTCTCAATTTATATATTTAAAAATGTAACGAAAGTCTAATAGAAAATTCAAAAATTGTTATTTCAATCAGAATGGTATCGATAAATTACCTAATCGATGAAAATATACGTTATATACCAAAAATGGTTTTATAAACTATTTTCATTCTATGTGTATTTTATAAAAGAAAGTATGTAAATTTTGTAAATAAATAGGTTATAAGAAACTAATAAAAACCTTGTAAAAAATTACGGAAATCACTTTTTGGCACATATTATCTATCAGAAATAATTCATCACCAAATAGACTTGTTCCATTTTCATGATAAACGGCACAATCATCTATTCATATGCATGTTAATTTGTATGCTTTGCACGTAGGTATTATTAATTTAGGCATACGTTTTATATAAGAATCCATATCGGCAGTTGTCACGATTGTCTCATGGGGTTTCCACTTGTACGCAGTGGGAAATATTCAATAGTATTGTATATACATATGTACATATGTACGTATATGCGAATGAAACAGCGAGACGAAAAGACGGCTAGTGAAATAAAGAGCGAGATAGGTGAGGAAATGGAGCTCTCGAAAGCTCATAAACGAAAGTGTACTCCGGGAGTGGTGTAGATTTGATGGTCGGTTATTGCTTTCGCAGTTTGCTTTTCCTCTTGTGAAAATATCGTTTTGCACAACGACGGAGACCCTTTAAGGTGCAGATCAGACGACAACTCACACATTTCCCAAAATGGTTTCGATCACATCGGCTTATTTAAATGTACAATAGAAGAGAATTAAATGCATTGGGATGCATTTTAAACATTTTAATTTATACCCGAAACGATCCCCACAAAATTATATGACGTAACACGAATGTATGTATTTGTGTTTAGTTGACAAACGCTATATACGGTCTAATTACACTTGACATAAATTAACACGATATATTCAATTGCGCTGTGCGTCATGATTAAACTATAGCTATGTATTTGACTCAGAGGACCACTCGGTTCGGTGTAATCGGTTTACGCCGTTGGATCTCTCGAGTGTTAAGATGAGAAGTAACAAGTCGTGGAAATTGAGACGAGGCCTTCTTCACTTTCTCCATTCCAGATACTTATGTATTTATGTATGTAGCTCCTCCTTCATCAACCAACATTTCCAGTATCTGCGAAAGCTCGGGAATGGAAGTAGGCAGAGGTGCGAAATTAGGGCTCCGTGTCACGTATACAATATCGAAGGGGGATTATGTAAAATTCATTTCTGTATAGAATATTTTCATGATATTATTATACACGAAAGGCGATATATGTATGCATGTCTGTAAGCTTTCACATTAGGGAGATTTTATTAAAGGGAATTCGCTCAAAGCTCTGGAAAAAAGCACAATGACGAAATGAAATATAATATCGGAATATTTATCGCGTTTATTTCATTTCATTTCAGTTTATCACAGTGTTACAAGTAGAGAGTATTATTATTTTTACGATCAAAGTTTCACATATTTTCATAAATTAGTCAACTAATTGGTTTCTCTAATATTGAATTTTCAATTGAAAAAAATATATCAAAAGAAAAGAAAGCTCTTTTTTTAATGGAAAATCACATATTCCTAGTATCGGTTATTTCATCGTAATATGCCTTTTAATATTTCTTTTTTTATTTAAAAAGTAATTTTGTATGAGACAAAAAACTGTTTTTTTTTTATATGATACAACTTATATCACTATAACCACGCTTTTTGGCACTATTAAAAGTATAAATTTTAAAATTGGTTAGCCTAAGTGAAGCTAATCAATTTTTAAATTGATTAGCTTCGTGGGTTCAAATCCCGGCTGGTACGCTGCTGGGCAGATCCTGACTCTTAATAAATCCAGATCGGCCTTCTCCTGTTATAGTTTATGAATTTTATCTAACTTAATCCAATAAAATCGGCATCTTTTCCCCAGGTTCTCGCAAATTCTTTGCATCGCATTTGTTTAAGTTTAAAAATACCTAGTACATACATTAATTTGTACAATAGAAAGTTTTAAATACTTAAATAAAAATGGGCGTATACTTGTATAAATAAAAAAAAAAAAATGAATCTTGATAACATAAAAATATATGTAGTAAAAATATATTTAGAAAAACATAAAGAGGTTTGCAAAAAAATTATTTACAAATTAGAGCAACTGTATGTACATACATATGTATACCGTTCGTACATGTGTAGAATTTTTTCTTTTACCAAAGATTAAATGTATCAAAAGTGAAATTATTACATATGAAAATAATTTAAGTACATATGTACATTGTGCATATACGAATACATTGTGTATCTAATTGACGAGGGCCATCTTTGTCTGCAATCAATTTTTAGGGTTTCAGGCTTCATATCGAGAAGAATGTGATCTTTTAAGAATACAATTTCTTCATTAAGTGATATTTGTTTAGTGAATGGTTGAGCTAGGCTATTTGAATATTTGACGCAAATATCTTTGTCATAATTCAATCTAAAAATGAAAACTTTTATCGGACATTCTTTAAAGGCTGTAATTTCGTACGGTTGAATAACCTGATACGAAATTTACACTCGTTAGAAAATTAATTTTGGTGTAATATTATGTCTTTATTATACACGAATGATTTTTTTTGAAATTCAGCGGAATAGCGAAATAAAAGCTGTTGCGAAATGCCTACCTCAGCTTAGCGACCTTCAGGGCTCTAGGAGACCTCCATGTGCTACTTTGCATACACACTGTCCTGGGCTTACGCGAGGAAACGACTAGTTTCTGTCCCAGCGGGGACAAATTTCGCCAGAATTGCGCCCTAAGGCACCCACCTAGCCAAGTTTCCGGCAACGAAAACAACACCACTCTTAGCCCTTAATTTGATATTCAAATAGGCAGCATACAAGCTCGGAAACGGAAATCTCGCGTCGATAAAACCGCGCGATCGGCCTCACCCAGCTATCTGCCCACTACCGTTCGTGTGTAATTATGTGAATTATTGTCGTAATGCTATTAACGCATTAACGCGATAAAATGATTTGAAACCCTCCACTGTAATAATTTATCGTAACGATTTGAATATTCATATACAAACGCGTACACGGCTGCCGAACGGCTTTTGTTTCGTATCGTCTGAAATTCTGCTCGAATGTGTGGAAAAAGATTTGCATCGTATACACGTGCAGTGTATATGATGTGTAATAACCGGCAAGTACTAGTAGTAGATTGCAAGGAACTCAACTGCACGAGATAACTGGCTGCAGACCGTGCTGGATACTCGTTAAGGGGTAGTTAACGGTGTAGCGCTACAAGCTACGAGACTTAACGGCCGCTACGATCGTGGCCGTAAAAAACGACTATCGACACAATATTGTCGCATACACCTC
This sequence comes from Arctopsyche grandis, assembly GCF_051622035.1. Taxonomy (NCBI): domain Eukaryota; kingdom Metazoa; phylum Arthropoda; class Insecta; order Trichoptera; family Hydropsychidae; genus Arctopsyche; species Arctopsyche grandis. The sequence goes on from NC_135357.1 coordinate 18,392,133, forward strand.
ACTGCTTCGAAACGCAGACGGTATCACTTTTACAGTCTCAGATAAAGAAACCGCCAGAACAGACCAGAAAGTCTGGAAGCTGTAATAAATGTACGGCTTTGTTTAACGGATGGCCCGTCGAAGATGTTGCGGAGTAATTTGGATCAACGGTTCATTGGTTTACTGTCTGGCTGCAAGGTTTTTTATACGAAATTGGCTTGTGAGCTTTTAGGAATTGGTGATTTTCGCGAAAAACTAATTTAAGTTTATGTATTGTATTTTTTTATGACAGTAAACGATTGATTTTTTTTTATTTGGATAGGTTTATTTGTGTCAAAAATAAGTCGTGATGAAATTTTTATTTGAGTATGAATATTTTCAATTTATTAAATTTTCAATCGCTGTGAGTGAATGTTTTTTTTTTATAAAATTCATTAAGTGATTATATATTCGTTTTGGTACGCGAATTTGAATAATCAATATGAAAATTTTCTTTCAAAAATATTTCAAAATAAAGGTACTTAATATGATTTATTATCGACTTATCCATAAATTATTCGCATAAGAGGGCAGACTTGAAAAGTTCCTTTATTTAATACATACATACATACGTTAGATAAAAATATAAAGCTTACAAAAAGGTAAATGTAGATGTATGTATGTACATGTGTATTTTATATATTCTCTTGTAATCTGACCTACTTGACAATTTATATTAAATTAATGCTTTAAATGAAATTTGAGTAAATACGCATACATATTTGTTCTCCATGCTTAGACTATTTCAGAATATAATTTATTGTAATTATTTCATTATTAATGCCAATGGACTTGTTCATTGTATGTATACTGAAATATTTATCTTCATATGTGATTTTACTTTTTAAATTCATCAAAGAATCTATTTTTCAAAACAGATTGCGTAGGAAGACTACATATGAAGATCTACATAAATACATACATATACAATGTACTATGTATACGAACATACATATACAATGGATAATCTTACGTCATAGCGAAAATCTCGGTCTGTAAACTGAGAGTCCTTTAAACTAGTTTTACCGGCTCTTCGCCATTTAAATATTTTTACCCTCAATAATACATAAACCATCATTTTCATTATTCTAACCTACGTATTTCGTTTTCTATCTCTCCTCGTTATGCACTGGATCTTAACGAGGATCTAACCTAACCTAACCTAACCTACGTATTTCGTTTTCTATCTCTCCTCGTTATGCACTGGATCTTATGCAGCATTCTGGCATTCAATGCCCAAGTTTTGCAACTACACGTCATCATTGGCAAGATGCACTGATCGACATTTTTTTTCTTCAGTATCTTGTATTGATATTTCAGAGACTTTCGAAAATTAACCCAAAAAGGAAAAATGAAAAGAAAAACAATTTGACATTTTTAATTATTCAAATCGAAATCAGACTAATATCGAAGTTTAATCAGAGCGGGGCGTGTATCGAGTTTCCAATCCAAGTACTCTTGTACTCGATACTGCGATATACTCAGCCTTTTTTAGGCTACTCGATAACCGGATATTTTAGTCAAATACTCGAAAATAAAACATAAAAATAAATTCAAACTTTGAAATTATTTCACGAAACTATGTATGTGGATACTGGTGTAGTCGATATTTCGTTTACCTGAGTTTGTTAGAATTATCTTCGACAAGTGTTTATCGCACAAGTGTTTAGGTTCGGATTGGACCGGATTAAAAACAAGAAAATAAAAATAATTTAAAGGGTCAAAATAAAATAATGAATTATTGTTTTAAAAAAAATATTACTTCCAGTTTACGAATTTTGACCAAAACCTTATCAGCTCTAAGTTAATACATAAAGAATACAATTATATATTTTCAGCTGGATACGTTCAGGGGTGTGAGCAGAGTAGTGGGCACAACATTTTTGACCTTTCTTAGAGGAAAAAATCCCACTTCCGGTTTATAAAATTTAATGATTTTTTTTTATTTTCATCACATTGATACAAGAATTATACTTAATTTTTTTCGTGACGAGCACACATGTTTAAGGAGTCGAAAAAAATAGTAGAAGAAAAATCGAACAAGAGTAAACTGCCACTTCCAGTTGACGGATACTTACTAAATTTTAGAAATAACTTACAAATAATTTAAGATAATATCTTAAATTTCTAAATATGAAATTCCAGTTGAATAAACCAAACGGTTTCTGAGAAAAATATAAAAAACCTCGATTCTCTAAAGTAAAAGTACTACTTCCGGTTCAGATAAAAATATTTAAAAAATTGAAGATTATAAATATTATTATTTCTATGACATGTAAAAAAAATTCAGTCCGATTAAGTTAGCGGTTTGGGAGATAATTGAATTCAAAAACTTAAAAAAAAAGAGGACACCTATAAGGCGAGGTACCACTTCCGGTCAACTTAAAAATTTGAAAAAAATTTAGGTCGTGTCGATAAGAATTTAAGTAACCAATACTAAGTTTCAGTTTGATAGGACTAATGGTGTTTAAAAAATCCCCAAAATACACAGACACACAGACACACATTTTTTCTAGATTATGAAAACGTGATCAGTAATCGATTCTGAGTTCGAATCAGTCAAAATCTCGAGTTCGAATTTTCGCATGATCACAAAACTTCATCTATTGTTACTACGTACATAGATAAAGTAAAAATTGAAGTAGTCGAATATAACCGGATACTCGTTTTTTTTCAATTTTTACTACCTCGATACTTGGATAATTCATGAAGTCGAGTATTTGGAAACTCTAACCGTATAATACATATGTATGTATGTATGTATGTAGATATGTATGCATGTACATATGTATATCCATATGCATATTTGTATAATATGATGCTTACAGTCATACAAACAAGTAGATCAAGTTCGCAGTACATATGTACATATATACAGTAAATATATAACGACCGGTTCAATATATTATAGATTGTATGTAATTTTGCGTAGAGCCGATCGCGCCGAGCAAATAGAGAGTATGGCGAAAATCGTCATAGCACATTAGTTCCATATTGACCGAAGTGTCACATATTGCGGCGAACACAAAGTGAGAGCAAACATTAGACGCGGCAAAATATGGCGTAGCACCATACAGCGTAGAGAAGTCACACTAGTGTTGCTGTTTGGAATTAGTTTGCATAGTGCTGCTACGCCATAATATACAGATTCGACTCATTGGAAGCGTAGACCGCGAAGTTGAAACATCCCGCAGAAGCCTCTTTTGAACGTGCTCAATTCTAGCAATGAATATATGTGAATTACCTACATACAATATCCACAGCACTTGTTTCGTATATTATTACATACAAATAGTGTCGTGCGTATTTATTTCGTAATTATACGGAAGATGAAATTGTAATTATTCTTTTTTTTTCTTTAACCTAAGAATCTTGTTTTGGAAAAGAGTTTTTTTTTATTTGTATCTAGCTTTCGTGTGAAAAAAATGGACGAAAGACATTAGTTAGTCCATTAGGATGACAGCGAACGAGCGTTTGCACTCTAATGGGAAGTGTAGAATTCAAACAAAGGAGAGTGAACAATGCTGGAACTTTTGACTAAAAAAAACTAAATAAAGAAATTTACTTCTACCTATTGGTATTGATTAGATTGTATAGATTGATAAAATAAATATATCCAGATACATGATACACATACTACATACATAGTTTTTATTTAATTCGACTTCAGAAGAAGCTACTAAATATTATACGTAATATCAAATTATTTGTAAACAAGCTTTGTACTTTTTTACGACCGATTAACGATCTCAAGTCATGTTAGTGACTTCGATAGATTTGATGTCATGAATTCAAGTCATAGCTTCATTTTGTTCTCCAGCTTCTACGTGGTAATATGTCATGCCCGTGGTTGCTGAAACAGTTGAGACTTTATGTTTATGGTTGTAGCACCTACCCGCACAGTCCTTTATCGGCTTCTTTTAGAAAGAACTTTCCGACATCTTAATGAAATCCTTAGCGTATGAAATTTATTGCTACCGTACCTAAATGTGATATTTTCACCTCAGTGAGCGTAAATTAAACTGTTCGACAAATGACGATTTTTTTTTAATTCAGAGACGAGATATGATATTTCTTATATGTAGATCGATGCCCAGTGAACACGAATCTGGTAATAAAAAATATTGATTAGCTCGAGATTCGGAGATATATGTATGCTTTTTTTAAATTGCGCGATTTTTCTATATCTTGGTGTTGTTCGGTCGATGTCTCAAAATCTGTCAATTTTCTGTTCCAAATGAATAATGGAATCTATAATCGGGTATTTTATCTTTCATTTTTAGTGCTTTTCAGCTTTCAAATCTCTCTAAGTAGTCGTCCAGTTCAAATCAAAAGTAAGTATTTTCACTTGGAATTTTTTCCCACTGTTAGTACTATTATATATCTAGTATTTTCTATTGAAAAATGTTTAATGAAATAATGTTTTGGCCAAAATATTTTTTGTTTTCGTTTAAAAGGGTTAATTGGAAGTGTGCTGAATTTTAAATCGGTAAAATTTCCAACTAAAATCTCGTACTATTTTATTTACTTGTATTTACACGAATCTGAATAGAATTAATAGGGATAATATATTGAATTGTCTTTATATGAGAATTAATTAAAATTCCACTTAGAAAAATCATATTTCGACTATTCTTGTGGACTAATAACAAAAATTCGTTTATTTTATCGAGGTAAGCCAGTTATCAATAGAATTTTTGTTATTTATCCACAAGTATAATCCCCATCGCAACGTCCATATAAAAATTTAGAGATAATAAAAATGGATTTTAAAATAAATAAATATTATATAATAATAATTAAATAAATTAATCAATTGAAAGTCAATTTATGGTGGTCGGTAAAGTAGCTCCATCCACCAAACATGCATTGATGATCGGAAATAAGAAAATGCGGCAGCAAAAAGCAATTTGACGATACAAATACTCAACGACGTAGGGAGGCCGCTCTCATCCTGAGAATGTAGGTGCGTATTCTTCTACAAACATCTGCGACGCACTGCAACCCCTCGGTAGCCTGAAGAGAGCCCGGTAGCTGTTTTTGTATTGTATCTGTAATGCTTAGACTGACAAAGTTTTAATTTTTGCATATTTAAGAGGTTCATTCAATAAGGAATCGAGAAATAGAGCCTACTGAAAACATTCCCCAAATGAAATCGTTGGTCTGAATTAACAAATAGTATCATTATTCTCACTAAAGAATTGTTTCAGAATTTGTTTTAGTTTCATTCCTTATAATAGATGCAATCCACGTAATACTTATAACACTCACTTTTATAATAAACAAGCTGTATTACCCGGCTTCGCTCAGTATTTATAATATAAACCGCTTAAACATGACTAATCTAAGAGTAAACATTTTATTTAAAAAAAAAAAAAAAAAAAAAAATCAATTATTTTTTGCCTTTTAGGGCTTCGCCCTCGGCGCCCCCCTGAGCCTTTGCCTTCTAGGGCTTCGCCCCTCCACTCCCCCATGAGCAATTGCCGTCTAGGGCTTCGCCTCCTTTAGTTAATGCCTTTTAGGGCTTCGCCCCTCCACGACCCCATGATTGAATGCCGTTTAGGGCTTCGCCCCTCCGCGCCCTCATGATTAAATGTCGTCTAGGGCTTCGCCCCCATGATCAGTTGCCTTTTAGGGCTTCGCCCCTCCGTGTCCCCATGATTAATTGCCGTCTAGGGCTACGCCCCCCTTAGTTAATGCTTTTTAGGGCTTCGCCTCTCCGCGCCCCCATGATTAAATGCCGTCTAGGGCTTCGCCTTCTAAATGCCATCTAAAGCTGCGCCCCCTTTGGGGCCCCATGGGGCTGCGCCCCCTTCGGGGCCCCATGTGGCTGAGCTCCATATGGCGGCGCCCCATAAGGCTGCGCCCCATAAGGCTGCGCCCCATAAAGCTGCGCCCCCTTTGGGGTCCCATGGGGCTGCGCCCCCTTCGGGGCCCCATGTGGCTGAGCTCCATAAGGCGGTGCCCCATAAGGCTGCGCCCCATAAAGCTGCGCCCCCTTTGGGGTCCCATGGGGCTGCGCCCCCTTCGGGGCCCCATGCGGCTGAGCTCCATAAGGCGGCGCCCCATAAGGCTGCGTCCCATAAGGCACCGCCCCATAAGGCTGCGCCCCATAAAGCTGCGCCCCCTTTGGGGCCCCATGGGGCTGCGCCCCCTTCGGGGCCCCATGCGGCTGAGCTCCATAAGGTGGCGCCCCATAAGGCTGCGCCCCATAAGGCTGCGCCCCATAAAGCTGCGCCCCCTTTGGGGTCCCATGGGGCTGCGCCCCCTTCGGGGCCCCATGCGGCTGAGCTCCATAAGGCGGCGCCCCATAAGGCTGCGTCCCATGAGGCACCGCCCCATAAGGCTGCGCCCCATTAGGCTGCGCCCCCTTTGGGGCCCCATGGGGCTGCGCCCCCTTCGGGGCCCCATGCGGCTGAGCTCCATAAGGTGGCGCCCCATAAGGCTGCGCCCCATAAGGCTGCGCCCCATAAGGCTGCGCCCCATAAGGCTGCGGCCCCTTCGGGGTTGCGCCCCTTGTGGCGCCCCTGGCGGGGCCCCATGAAACTACTCGCCTTGCGCCCCCGCCGGGGTGAATCCATTGAATCGAACAAAAATCAAATCGGCGCCTATGGATCGAAAAAAAAAAATAAATCGAATCACGTGTTCGATGACGTCACCGATCTACGGACGACGAACGAAGGATATATACATACATACATACATACATACATACAAAGTCTCTTTCCAAATTATATATTAGATGAAGTATAGTATCAACATAAATTTAAAATATGTCCAGTTAGTTGGTTAATATTTTGAATTTGAATTAATGTGTTGATATTGTTGAGTCGAAATAAAATGAAAAAAATCCATCTGTTATTTATCGATACAACAACACCGTGTGTGTACAAGGTGTCCCACTTCCTATTAAATTTGAATGGATTTATTCTCCTTGCGCAACGCTTATTTTCGGTCTCACGTATGTAAGTTATTGGTCGGTGGGGACCGGAGTCTGACACTTTTACGGCTAAATTTGGGTAGGGAAAAATTATTTATGTACGGTAAATTTTTGCAACCCGGCAACCACAACTTCAATAAAAATGTTCTCTACCCTTGATTTCCCCATTCCTCTCTAGATAGGTTTTTGAATCGCAATACCACGCAAATATATTTAAAATATTAGACATCGGTCGGCGAAAATGTTTCGCCTTTCTTTTAGGAAATTTTTTTTTGTCCAATTTTCTATTTTTTTCGAGGGTGATTTCTCTTTTTTTTGCATAAAGTGCCAAGGGCCGAAAAATGTGAAAATTAATTAACCTTTGTGACGCGAGGCGCCGCTATCTTCTTTGATTAATTTTAGACCGAGTAGGTACACTCGGTGTTTTCGTCGTCGTTTTCCAACCCTATATTTGTTTCGTCTTAAATTTTTAAATACGAGACAAAAACAAATTATAGCATCTCAATAATAACATTGTCTAAATGCTAAATATTTCGGCGTAATTTGTTTTTGTTATAAAATTTAGCGTTTTTGTATTACAGTCACGCTCCAAAATTACGTTTTAATTGTTCGCTGAGTTGCAATCAAAGGAATATTGTTCTCGGGTAGAAACTCATAATATATTATAATTACCTGGATTACGTTGGTTTCCATTTTACCTTTCAGTGACTTATACAACTATAGTTACTTTAACAATGAATAATATTTTGCAAGATTTTTTGTATTTTTATTATTTTCCATTGATTTATTCAAGTTAACGATGTCTGTAACGTATGTCTGTACATGTATACACGTGAGTTATTATATTTGAAAGTGGCAAAAGTCCACTTTTTTCATTTCAAGAAATGTTTGGCAAAACATTAAATATAAATATTTTACGTTTAACAATATTTAAAAATACTGGTGGCTTGTAATTCGTTTATTCTTCAATACCTTTCAATATCTTTCAAAACTTTAACGACCGACCAATAACGTTTGTCATTGGTCGGTCGTTAAAGTTTTTTTTTTCGATTAAAATAAATTTAATTAAAAAAACAAATGAAGATTTTTTCATGGTTTGACGGTATTCTCACTACTAGACTGTATTTCCATTTCAAGTAACTTTTATTATATCCGTGCTGAAACGGAAGACATTACCAATAGTGGAAGCACTAGTAAGTATGTACATATACATACATACATATATATGTAGGACCATTTTGCTTTGAAATCGTCCAAAATAAGTATGAACTTGGCGAAAACAATTTATTTTAAGTTTGGACCATTTTAGCATTAAATGAATTCCTAATGCGCTACAATGGTCAAAAATATAACAGAAAAGAAACAAAATAATAAATATAGAAATTAGAGATGAAAAAAACAAAACATGTTGCCATTTCCAAATATATCTTTGGAGTATTAAAGGAAAGAGTTGACAACCCTTCGACTTTATTGGAATTTAAATTTTCGGCGCCTGAATGTGGCTTTGCGTCATCATTTACTTTTCCAACCTATTCCTTCGAAAACGTCTGCTTTCAATAACTCGTCCTTGTAAAGGATTTCCGGTTTTTTAGTGTGATAGATGAGCATTTGGACCTGTTTAATTGTCATGTTCATGAGCTGGTCAGTTTCATTAGATTTAACACGAGTCTATTTGAATGAGGTGAGTGGTTTGTAATTTTTATTGTTCTTTTTTTTTGTTATTTTCTTTTTTTGTAAGACTGGTGTGATACTTTGGGTCAACCTGTCAGGTCACATTGGTCATATTATTGTTATTATTATTAAAAAAAGATCGGAACAGTATGGACAAATGCGACAATGTGAACAATAGACGTCATCGAGAAAGATTATGGAGGATTTTTTTTCACCGTCGTAATGGCGGACTTGATTTCCACATATATTGATTACCAAACCGAGCAAAATGGCAAATTTTGAAAACGATTAGAAGAGTGTGGAAAAAAACCCAAATTTCGTCAGACGAAAAAACAATAGAATTATAATAATAGAAGATAAAGTAAAAATATCATATAATAAAATACTACGTAGGGCAGCGATTTCCAAACTGGGAGGCGCGGACTATTGCCAGGGGCACCAAAACTTTTTAATAAAAAAAATATTTTCATACCATAATATCTACAAATAAATAAAACTTCATATCGTAGCTTAGCAGTAAAAATTCAATGCATGAATGTTTATTTTTATTTTTCGAAAATTGAGCGGTTTAAATAAATCAATGCAGGGATTACAAATACATCCACTTGTTCAAAAAAACAAAGTAAAAGCTTTCATTAAAAAGTTGAAGTTATGGAAATCAAATTTACAAAAGAATGAGTTGGATATGTTTTCACTTTCCAAAGATTTCTGGGCCACAGCCCATATTGAAGCAAGTAAAAATCTTTTACTGACCACTTGGATCTTTTAGTGCTGCATTTTTCGAACTATTTCAAAGACCTTGATTTTTTAAAGATTTTGTGGATACAGAATCCAGTTAACTACAATTAAGAAGACGAATTCAAGCTGACAACCATCGAAAAAGAAAAATTGATAGAATTATCACGCGATAACTCACTAAAATAAAAGTTTCAGAATGAAACCATAATTAAATTTTGGATGAATCTTAGTGGAGAGTATGAATCGTTGTATTGCAAAGCAATGCAAGTGCTTCTACCGTTTGTAACGTCTTATTTATGCGAAACGGGCTTTTCGGCACTAGCTGCAATGAAAACCAAATATCGAGCCAGGTTAATAGTCGAAAAGGAGTTACGAGTGACACTCTCCATATTGCCCCCAAGATTTGATAAAATTAGCATTAAATCGCATTAAATTTTGATGTGTTAGATGTAGTTTAATTAGTAATTTAATATAAAAATAAATATACGTGTTCGTATAAATTTATGGTATAGCAAAACCTTTTTATTATTCTGTATATTGTAGTGTTCAGTATTTTTTTTTAAATAAAGGTTTATTATTTAAAACGTGTCTATATTATTATATCTATTAAAAAATAAAATGTAGGGAGGCGCGGAAAAAAAATTTTTTTTTTTAAGGGGGCGTAGTAGCATAAAGTTTGGAAACCACTGACGTAGGGAATGTCTTGCACCTACAGGCAATTCCAATAAATAAGAATTGCAAATAAAAAACATCCCTGTGAGGCCCAAATGGAAGAGAGTAAATCAAAATTTCACATACATATATGTACGTCACATTCAATCATGAAAACAATGACTAACAGACAAATATGTAGGTTAGAATAATATCCGATAATTTACGCTCACAAAGGTGGAAGATATCGATTTCATTACAAATTCGAATAGCTCTATAGGAGCCATTCGAAAAAGAACTGTGCGAACAGGAGGTATAACCATAAAATGATGATGTCTATCACGCACATAATTATTAGGGACATAAAGTCCCAACTGTTCCAGTAACAACGGACATGACGTATTACCACGTAGTAACTGGAGAACAAAACGAATTAATGAGAAGTTTCTCCGAAGTTCAATATAATTATACCCAAGCATGCCCAAAGGGAATGAATTAATTAAAAAATGAGCGATGCTGTATAGTATGAACAGAACTAGTCTTTTCCGTGCAGTGCTGTGTTGTGTTGTACCGAAATGTTGACGTACAGTACTGGTTAATATAAAAGAATTTTGCTTTCCAATGTTTGCAAGATAAAAATGTTAAACATTTATAAACGTGCAACTTTAAAAAAATTTATTACGCCGTGTTTTATTTTTATTTTGTACAACACGCTATTTTCCTTGTACTTTATTAATTTTGTATCCGTAGATACCCACCCTTCACAATAATAAATTGGCTACTAGTTCGAGGGTAAACCATAGTCTTGACATTTCCAATCAATTTGGATCAATTGTCAGTCGTTCGACGTCCGAGCCGTGAAATTTCCATCGTTTCGATACGATGCGATGGAAACGTTCTGCAAGTTGTTTCCCCAGTTGTAGAGGTTTCTGGAAAAACATCGATTTGAGATTTATTTACAATGAAGTTTGAAATTAAGACTCGACCAAAAATCTAATTTTTCAACCACTCTGAGCCAATTATAAATTGGTGGGATTATGACGGTGGTTCAGATTGATTCTGCCCGGTGCTATGGTTTCAATCAAATTAAGCGACGACGCTTGGCTGGCTAATGCCCACAGATTAAAGCGAAAAAAAACCGCTCGCTATTAGTACTTCAAAATTTTTAATTAATAATTATGTGTGTGTTCGTAACCAAATTTCGTATAATAATAATAAAAAATTCATCATTAAATTGCTTTCTGACCCTTGAATATTTTCCGTACAGTTAAAATGCAAATAAAAAATCAATCCAAATAAAATAAAGTAAAAAAAAAAATGCGTCTTAATTAGACACGTAGTCGTGATTTTTTCCAATCAAATATTTTAAGTGATATCAATAACACATATGTAAGTATGTGAATCAAAAGTTCTTTGGAAGTGTATTTACCATTAAAAAAACACAAAAATGTAATTAAATATTAAGAAATTCCTTACATCGAAATTGATTTAAAGTCAAGAATTTATGTGTAGTTTTTTACTTTATTTATCTACGAGTACATACGTAGTAATAATTGATGAAGTTTTGTTTTCATGCGAAAATTCGTTACATAGTACGTGTAGTAGTCATCAATACTCAATGTTTGCAGATATGAAACGCACTGCCTCTATATTTGGTGGAAGTCCAATTTTTATTTCCAAAAACTTATTCAGAAATTGGGATTGTTAAAATTACAATTTCTGAATTAAATTCTATTAATTTGATATATCCAGAATCTCGGAAAAGCCGTTTAATCATATACATATTGTTACAGGTCACTAGTAAATATTCTTAAACGCAAAGCCCTATATTTAATGTTTTTCAAAATATTTCTCGAAATGAAGAAAATTGGACTTGTACCACTTTCAAATTGACGGCTCATTTATTACTTATATTACATTTATTACTTTATCATTTATTACTATGACGGCTCATTTATTGTTTGTGGAAGGGCATGTGCCTCCCTTTGGAGGGCATTCTCAGGATGAGAGCGGCCCCTCTACGTCTTCGTATATTTTTACATACCTCCTTTACGTTTCACATGGCTTTCTTGTCAGTGGTCATCTTTATCTCTTATCCGATCGTTTTCATACTTTGCCATATTGCTCATTTTGGTCATCAATACACGTTAATGTATCGTCTGCCATTACGTTGGAGATAAAATATCGTATACAACGCGTTTTAAACACGCGGAAAGTAAATCTCCCTGACGTTTAATAAGCGTTCGTCCCGTATCTTCAACCTGTTCGCCTTGATATGGCGATATAAGATTTTAATTGTTTAAACGCCTATAATTCACTCTATATTTTATGAAATTTTCTCTATAGGTTCTCATTATCTCTCTTATATATTTAGGTCACTCATATTGTTCTGAACGTTGATAGTGATATATGCGATCGTCATAAGATGCTGGCCGTACATTCGATTTTTATGACTACCTACGCTGCTAACGGTACTTTTACAATAGTTTGACAGTTCCATTGCGGTGTCTTGTGTTTGTGATTTTCGCCTTTAAATCTAAAACTGACCGCTCCGCAAGGATTTATAACTATTTTTAAACCGCTTTGCGATATTTTACGATCTTTTATTATTATATTATACATACTATTGTTTTTATCGTCTAATTGTCTTATTGCTGCTGCATCTTCTCATTTGCATTCTTCAATGCATGTTCGATGGATGTAACTACTCCACCGACTGACTTAAATAGACATTAAATTGATTTATTAATTAGTTATTCTTATTAATTATTATTATTATTTATATATTTATTTATGTATTTTTTTATTTCTTTTTTTTTACTACTTTCCAATATAATTGTTTTTATCTGTACATATGTATATATGTACGTATGTATGTATTATTTATATGGGCGTTGGGGATTGCACTATTCTCCTTATAGTCTGGAATAAAAGTTATTATTATTATTACTCTATATATGTATATATATGTATGTACGTAGTAACAATAGATGAAGTTTTGTATTGATGCGAAAATTTGAATTCGAGATTTTGACTGATTCGAACTCGGAATCGATCACTGATCACGTGTTTGTGTTATAGAAAAAATGTCTGCGTGTGTTATTATGTGTTTCTGTGTATTACGCACTTGCAATTTTTTGTCGCGCGATCACCTATTCGCAAAAATAGAACATACAGTTTTAAGTACGACTGCACGCACATGCGAACAAATAATCACAGCCACTTTATATGGTTTCTGTCGTGCAAGAAAAAATATCGTGCAATCGATAGTCGCAAGTATGGAACCTTAGTCCTATCGAACTGAAACTTAGTATCGGTTATTGAAATGATAATCGATACGACGTAATTTTATTTTCAAGTTTTTAAGTAGACCGAAATACCTATTCTCATAGGTATCCTTTTTCTTTTTAAGTTTTTGGATCCAATGATCTCCTATACCGCTTAACGAGTTAGACTAAATCTTTTTTACATGTAATAGAAATTATAAGCTAATAGAATAATATATATTTTTACCTCAACCGGAAGTAGTACTTTTACTCTAGAGAATCGAGGTTTATGTTTTACTCGGAAATTTTTGAGTGCATTGAACTAATATTTCATATCTAGAAGTAAAAGCCTAATAAAAAGTTATAATATATAAAATTTATTGAAGACCCATAAAGTCCGAAGTGGCAGGTTACTCTTGTTTTCAACTGCTATATATAAGTTTATATACGTTTATCTTATGTATTTTTAATAATGTGAAAATTTTGTGTAAATGCTCAAACACGTTACCCTTTATATTAATAATATATTCAACTAATTCCTCCATTAGATCAGAGCTCAAAGGGTTAATGTATATTGTATAATCTTTGATAAGTTCTGCGACAGTGCTTTCAAATTCGTTTCAAAGTTTTAAGATTCTGCCCAGTACCGGTAGGGATGTATTGTAATATCCAAGCGAGAGGGTCAAATCAATACACAAGTGAGAGTGCTTTTGATGAAATGTAGACATTCTAAAATAAATAAAAGTTTGAATAATTAAAGCCGGTGCTCCATTATAATAAACTTCCGCTTTTGTCTTTGTGCAGGGCGAGAGAGCTCTCGGTTCTTTGCCCGCATCAATTATTAAAGTCCGGTCCTGGGTCTCTCGTCGCGACCGTTGTTACCTAAAAACATAAAGGATCGTGTCGAGAAAAAATGGGTTTACGAATAGAAAATATGCTCCTTTGATAACGGCCTTAATAAACTTTTACGCAACCGGTCCTATCTTTCACCTCTTTTTTTCCACGGAGACGTATCAAGATATCACTTGATTCAATATTGTGCTTCACACCGTATTCCATTATGTTTTTATTATATTTACTTATCATTATAATACATATCGTCAAAAGGAAAATGTGGATTTAACGTGATGTCGCTATATTACATCATTTTATTATTGACACAAACGAAACATCCACGATTAGGTACACCGAACCACAAATAAATAAATACGTATTACATGTATTATACATGGTTGTTTTTTTTAATGATTGCATAAACGATTTTTGCAAGGATACATAAATTTGTTTAAATAGAATTTTGTGCGGATAAACAGTAGCTAAAATGGTTTAGTTCCAACTATTTAAATGTAGATTAAAGGGGAGGCAAGAGAAAGCTTTATCCAACGAGCGGATCTTTTTACTTAATTTCCGCGCGACCTCACTGCATCAGCGAAGCTTACTTTGTCGCGATGGAAAATCCTCCAGAGGCCAAATAAAAACAAAGGTTTTTCTTCAAGAAGCGAAGCCTACTTGCCCCTTCTTTCACTGTTTTTACTTACTCTCAATAATTAGCTATTTTCGAGAAACGCGCTTTATTCAATTTAATTTAACTTTTTGTTACACAAATCGTGGTTTTCAAATACGAGTATCTAAAATAATATAGATGGGTATTCTCATGTATTAAGTAAATTACGATAGAGTCCACGATAAAATTAGTGTTTCAAATGGGAAGAATGTTTGGTTTGGTGAAATAAATGTATGTACATATGTATGCATATAGGTATGTATGTATGTATGTATGTAGTCTCATCTCGTCGATATCATATTTTAATACGATACGTGTGTATACCACAAAGTATAATAAAACAAAAAATAATAGTATGGGAAAGTTATGAAAATTAGCATTTATGTAATTTTTAGATCAGTGGATTTTTATTAATTATCAATAGTTCAAATTTACTTTGTACATTTTACATAATACGAAGTTATATAAGGGTTTATTAGTCAAACATATGTGAAATTTTACATGTTTCCATAATAATAATATATAGAACAGTGGTACTTTGGTTATCATTTTAATGTACATAGTTTTACTTTTTCATTTCATTAAAATTCAATAAGTATTTAATATTATATATTGTTTCAATATATTTTCTTATTATCATTAATAAAACTATTATTATTTTCAATAATTGGGTATACTCATTTGTCTACATTATATTAAGTTAGAATAAAATTGATTGACTTATAAATAAAACATAATTATACAGAATATTCTTCATAGACTATATGAGTTTTTATGGAGCTTTAATTAAATTTACATCAGCTCTTACAGGCATGTAAATATATAATTTTTACAATTTATACAATCCAACCAAATTATATATATATATATATATATATATATATATATATATATGTATATATATATATATTTTTATATATATATATATATATATATATATATATATATATATATATATATATATATATATATATATATGTATATATATATATTTGATACATAATATGTATGTATATACTTGTTATTAATATAATTCAAATTCATAATATTTGCTTAATATACCTAAAGTCTCCCCCTTATTTAATATGACTAACGTTTAAATGGTACATATGTATAGTCTAAAGGACGATTGGGCTATCTATTTTAAAGTAGAGAGGATTAATTTGATATAGTAATAAAAATATTTTGTATCAAAAATTTATTTAAAAAATTAAAGAGCATTAAAAAAGTGGAGCGTTTATTACATTTTTAAATGAATTTGTAAATTGGATTTATGAATGTTGCGGGCTCAGTGCAATATTCATATATCTCAAAATCACAACGATTGTAGTAAACTTTAAATGAAATCTTAACGATTAATTTTTCTTATTTCGAAATATAGAAATATCAATCGTTATGTCATTTAAAGTTTTAACGGAGCAATTCTAAAAGCGTTAAAAACCTTTAAAAAATTTGTGCGCATATCACACAATATCAGTAGAACAACACTAAAAGATCATTTAAAATAAACGTCTGTCATAAATTGAAAAGATGACGAAATCGTTGATAAACCAATAAGCACATAAATACTTTACTTTAAGTAAAAAGGTAAAGTAAAAACATTTTAACTTTTGACACGAAAATGCTTACAGCTTAGCACCTCTCAAGTATTCGTTGCAATAGTTACGTACGACTAGAAGATATATGATATGATATAAAATATAATCAATTTAATAAAAAAAAAAGTATTAGATAAATGATGTCGATGGTTAAAGTAAAGTTATATAATCTTTTTTAGCAAATGGTTAAAGGCATAAAATACGAATTCAAAATTTTCTTTTGCAGATTTCTCCGCAAAAGTCTGGAAGACATTCATACTATGTAGAAATAGTTGTATTTTTTTTTCATTTTATAGGTATAAAATGATAAATATTAAAAAATAAATAATAATTTGTATATGGGTAAGCGTATAGCACAAAAAATCATTTAAAACACCTTTTCTGCTTCGCGAAACACGAATCTAAATTTGACAAATAATGTTAGATAAATGTAAGATACAATGAGTGAATGACTCAAACGACAATTATATTGATATTTATTCAATTACAACTATGTATGAATAAGTACAATATACATATGTATATGTATATACATATGTAATTCTATATTCGGTAAAATCGAAATTATACTGATGCGATATTAAAAATTTGGTGCCTTCCATCATCACATTGTACATATACATTTTATTTATTTAAATTTTTCACTTAAACATTGCTTTATGTCAAGGTCCTCTCTCGAAAATGCATTAGTATCCTAATATTTACAGTTAATCACAATTATTGGTGAACATTACAAGGATATTATACCTCGTTTTTATAATATACATATTCAATTTTTTGACAATACTACAATAATAATAATAAAAACACAACGAATAGACACAATATTTTATACACATATACATATGTATGTATATGTATGTAATTGAACGAATAAATAAATTAGAAACACTTAAATATTACGTACACAATCTACTCATTTTAATATCAAAATGGTACTATTGTACATAGTATTGAATTTTATACCAATATATTTTATATGAAATCTTATGAAATAGCTATGTAATAGTTGGTGCTTATATAGGCACGGTCAAGATTCTTAATTATTATTTTCGCAGTATATATATACACACACACATATATATATATATATATATATATATATATATATATATATATATATATATATATATATATATATATATATATATATATATATATATTTATATTTATATATAATATTTGTTTTAGAATTAAAAGGAAGATGTCTGTTATTGGCTGATGTATTGATCGCAGCGAAAACTGCCGTTATACATGTAAATATAAATTTAATTACAATACAAGTCACTGTGCTTTGTTAAAAAATAAACAATTTCTTTTTTCAATTCACAATTGTATCCAAAAATCTCCACGTGGCACAGAAACAACAATATAATGCTTTACCTACACGTAACTACCATTGTTAAGGTTAAAATTTGTAAACAATACTTAAACGCCGTGTAGATTGTCTGTTTTGTAATTTAAAAGAAGTGAATTAAATTTTGTAATAAATTCAATATTTTTGTACATTGCGAACTGTTTGAAATATTGTAACGCTTCCATAGAGTATTTTTATATTTTGGTTATTAATATAATATTATTTCACAACACCCATAAAAGAATTTCATAAACATTATATAATATGTATGTGTTTTTGTAAAATATCAATATACGATATATATATATGTATGTAATCAATACAGTTAACGTTTATTTATTTTTATCCCTCGATATGAAAAATATTATATAGACTATTCATTACATAGGAACATTTTAAAAACATATACATATATTGCTTTTTTAAAATAATACAACAAGAGAATTACAATTTTTAATGCCTATTCATAATCTGGAGATTAATAAAAAAACAATAATAAAATTTATTTAGTAAATGTCAAGCTCCATATATCGACGAAGGATGATTTATAGTTATTTTAAAATAGTCAGTTTAAAAGTTTGATTGTATTTTAAATATCAACGAATGTCGCTTATTTATTAACAGGATAAAATTTTATTACATATGAAAACACCGTAAAAAAGAATCGGATAATTTATTTATATTATAATGAATATCTTTATGGAATTGTTAATATTAGAACACAATACGTGGCAGCAATTTTAGCATTGAGATCAGCTAAATTCTCACTTAGCGTCGGAATCGTACCTATCAATATTGCCTCTCGCTCTAACAAAAACCACAAATGCTAGAAAACGAAGAGACTCGATATCAAAACTGCATTTATTACTAATCTCGAAACTAAAAGTGTCGCCTTGCATTTGACCCTAAGCATTTACTTTTTAATAATTGAAGTTTGTCACTGTTCATATGATCTGGTCTGTTGAGTGTGTCTGTGAACTGGTTATGAAGGCATTAAATAGACGGCATACCGTACTTATACTGTTTGTGGTCCGGGTTAAAAGCTTTTTTTTTAATTAAAACACAAAAATGCATCGTGTTCCGGAAGCGATGTGCAAAAATCGAAAGTAAAAAAAATAGCACTAGCGCACGTTGTAAAGCCCTGGTGCTGCTCGTTCCTGCGCAAGGCGAATGCGATTCGCCACGCAGCGATAGCAGCACACATAGGCCAAACATCACTTGAACAGTATCCTCCTGAAAGCTCTCCGGAAGTCCTTGTTGAAGATGGTATAGATCACCGGATTGAGCACCGAATTCATGTAGCCCAACCAGAAGGCTATGGCGAACGCCTGCTCCGGAATGAAGCAAATCGAACAGATTGGAGTGAGAATGTATAAGAAGAAAAAGGGAAGCCAACACGCAATAAAGCTGCCCATGATGAGTCCCAAGATGAGCGTGGCCCTCTTCTCCTTCTTCCTAGCTATCCTCCTCTTCTCCCTCTCCGGGTCTCGCGGCTTCTGAACCCTTGGAAGGGCCGGCTCCAATTCCGCTGGCGACGGATGCTTCTGATCTTGTCTCGATCTCGTCTTGGTCGTTTGCTTCTTGCCGAAGATCGGTTGGCACAGACGCAGTTTGAGTGGTTTGACAACTGCACACCTGCTCACTACGCCCGAATCAGAGCTAGAAGGGTCGAATTCTGATACCATGTCGTTGTCTATACCCATCGATGGTGCTCTAGCTCTGTTGGTTGCTTGCACTTCCCCGTTCACCGATAGGGTTGATCCTCTGAGAGGATTGCCGAGTGTGTTTCGGGCTGCTGCTGGTGGTGCCATCTGCACCTACAACAAATTATACTTTTAACATTCTTAAATAATGCTCAATGTAAAACATTCATAAAATTGCAGAACAAGGTGGATTATACAGTGTATTTGTATATGTAAATACGTAGCTTCAAATACGATGTTCATTTTTTTATCATTTATTCATCTTCCATTTTTTGTTCATTTTTTTATCGTTCATCGTATTTGTATCTTCAAATACGATGTTCATTTATTTTACCATGGTGAAAGCGAAATTTATAGTTTTAAGCTTGCACATACATATATAAATTTTTGTAATCATATTCAAATAGAGTGAGATAGTGGTAGAGTTTCTAATCCGAGTACTCGATACTCGGATATAGTTTTTTAGGCTACTCGATAACCGGATGTTTCAGCCAAATACTCGGATAATACTCGAAATACCCGAATACTCAAATTTTTGCATTCCTTTTCAACCACAAAACAAAGTCATCTCACTCTGATATATTTTTTAATTGAAATTAATTTAATTGTAGGATGATTTTATTTTTTGTATATTTGTATTGTTTTGAAATATAAATAAATTTGATTTTACGATAATTTTACTATTTTTTTAATACTTGTAATTTTACTCATTTCAGTTGCAAAAAAAAAACGAGTTCGAATTTTCGCATGATCACAAAACTTCATCTATTGTTACTACGTACATAGATAAAGTAAAAATTAGTTAATTATAAACAGATACTCGGAGAGTTGATGAAGTCTAGTATATGGAAACTCTATATAGTGGGCAAGAGAGTTTCCGCCAATTTGATGAGGAACAGTTTCAACAATGAAATCGGATATATTAGCAAATTCTGATAGGAAACTATGGACTTGGATTCACAAATATCCAAATCTGACCAGCAGTAATACATAAATGCTTCCTAATTAAACTCTTTACGATCGAGGTCAACCCAAGACTTGAACCCGAGAACTGCTCGGTGGTTGGCATTAACGCAACCACCGATCCATACTGCTGGCTCAATAAAAATTATTAATCTTCAAAATAGTTTTTATTTATTTAAAGTCACATATATGTATATTTAAATTAAATTTACTTCCAATGTCCTATCATAATTGTCTACTTTTGTATTGCATTTCAATGCTTCTGTTTTTTCACGTTTCAGTTTTAATATACATATAGTAGCTATTATTCGATGAACATGTGGATTTATTTTCCCATTTGTGTCCGTCATGAAATTGAATTTGATCCAAACGGAACAAATCGCATTTTGAAAATGCCCGGCTGCCAGTTACTCCAGTCGCCCGAGAAGTGGTCGAGTTTGGCACAATGCGATCTCGATTCTCTCCGCGTGTAACGTTTGTGATTTATGATCTTTCCATAAAGTTCTTCCGCAAAGTCTATTTCCTGCGATTGAATTCATTCAGACAATCGGAATAAATAATCCATGTAAGGTTTTTGCCACCGCAAGTCATTTGGACATTGTTTGAATTATACGCTATTACTCTGCAGGTATGAAAGTATTTCAAAACCTACATACATATGTGTATAAATATTTTATATTATATTTATGTATATTATTTTATTGAAATTTGAATTTTTCTGATTATATTCCGAGTCGAATATCAAAATTACTCGTCTTCATTCCACTCGAGTCGGGTTTCCATCTTCAAGGTTTTCCTCTCAAAGAAAACCTGTTTTGTATCATGTCTAGAATATCACTGTCAGTTAACTTATCTAATTATCCACAACTATTTTCTCGACTAAATTTTCTGCATACATTCACAAAATATCTGACCTGAGAATGAACGGAGTTAACGGTTTGACGCTAAGAGATTTTATTTTATTTTATTTATTCTACGATTCCCATGACAAATGTCATCTTTACCGTATTCTAACTAACGACTATCCAAGATTGATACTCAAACAAACATATTTTTCATCGATATTTTGATATTAATAACAGGTGAATAGACATGTATGACCATGTAGATTTTCGTAAGTACGAAGATATATGATATAATATTATAATACTCAGATGGTACTTGATCTAATAATTGCATAAATAGTTTATTGTGACACGTTATAAATTAAATTTATGAAAGCTTGTATGGAAATATGAATATTTACATATGTACATATATGTATTTATGTACATGAATCATACTCAAAGGGGCAATAGTTTCTCATTAAGGGGAAATCTCTTGCACACGGTCTCTTCATTTAAAACAATAAAGCCCATAAACGAAAGAAAATCGTATTTATTAAGGCGACCCTCGAGATAAAGACCACCGTGAGGAGAAAGGGCCGTGGTGAGAGGTGGGAGGGGATGCCCTTCTTCGACACCCCTTCTTCTTTATTTCGTTGTCAGAAAGTGAGGAAACAGCGGGCATAATAAAATACAATATCTCTCTAGCTAGGCATATACCGACTTTGTATATAGAATGAAAGTCATTTCATACTAAGCGCGTATATATGTATGTATGTATGCATAGATATAGGTATGTATTCTTTGTTTTCCTCTTTTGCTATTTTATCTGCTTCGCTCAAACCCCTGGCATATCTTGGCGAGATCCTTCCACAGTCAGCCCTCTTGTTTGCCCTCTTGCGTATTTCCGGGGCGCGAAAAAGTGATATCGATCCTTTTACAAACATCGCTCTCATAATCACCACCCATCAATATCGCGGCCATTGTTACAAATAAACGCCGAAGATAATTCGTTTTCACTCTCATCGGAAAATCTAATCAAATACATTATTTTTGGAAATATCCAATATCAAATTTATTATTATAAAGGTGGCAATAATCATTTTTGTTACCAAGTGCATTTATACAAAACGTATATTGTTATTATATATGTTACAGTTGTAATATATTTTGACTGGTTGAAATATACTCCAACTAACTTGGTATAAACTACCGTTTATAGTTGAAGTGTATTTTCAGTTGTACTATATTTTGACTAGTTGGAATATATTCCGTCTAACTCGCGGAAGTTGATTCATATGGCGAAATACATTCCAACTGGTCAAAATATATTTCAACTGAAAATACAGTTCAACTATAAGTTGGTGCCAGTTTAGATGGAGAGATTAGGTTTTCGTGAAAACGTCACTCAACTTGTAAATTTAGTTTGAAAGTCACATTTTTGTTTTGAACACATTCGTAGATTTATCGTAATACGATCCACATTATTATAATTCGTAATTCCTAGCTAATATTAACGCATTTTTGGATTCTAAAACAATTGCAAAGCACCAGAGCAGTCAAAACTCAACTGTTAAATTACAACTGGCGCACATTGTTGAAAGTGTATTTGCGCTGGATGAGTTGCAATTGTATTCGAATGCGAATGTAAAATGCAAATAAAATATACTTCGACTCTGTATAAACAGAGTAGATGTAATCGATTGTTGAGATTCTACAAAGTTTTTAACGAATTAATATTTTTAATTGTTAACTCAACGAAATATTTTCCATGATGGATAGGTACATACATTTAATATTTTGCTAATTTTTTCCTCAGATGTTAATAAAGTTAGCATTATACGAGGATGTGTATAAGATGTATAAGCGAAGAAATTTCACTTCGAGCTCTCCCCACACTTACCCGTACTTTCCATGCAATATTATGCAAGTCATGTCATGAAATTGGTTTTCCTTCAAACTTCCGTGAGCTTTTTTTGTGTGGAACAGACTTAAAATGAAAGTTTCAAAAAATAAAGGTTTTTTTATAAAATCTCCCTCTTTTTACTCGATATAAAAATGGGCACCTACTAAGAGTTTCTTTATTTTCAGGGCAAGACTAATTTAGAAATCTTTTCCGAAGATGAATTTTCCCGAGCTATATTTAAAAATTTACATTTTGAATAAAAATAGTACCATCGTTATTATTGAATACTTTGATTCGTACGAAGAGAGATTAGGGATTTTCATTCTTCGTGTGATTCTGTTTATCCCGCGGGGGTATTAGAGAACGGAATTAGAGAGTGACGGATTCGCAGACACGTTGTCACGCAACGACATGTGTTCTTCGTTTGTCAGGATTAGCCTCACAAACACCCCAGGGATGCTGAAGTCGAAAATATAACTTAACTTTCATCCACACCTCTATCTATGACTTTGTGGTTTCAAATAACGCAATATATTTGTATTTCCAAATTTTTATTAATAGACGTGAAATTACTATCCGTCAGCAGACTAATTTTCAGATGAATATTTGGTGGAAGTCTTCGCGTGAAATGAAAATTGAGTTTGGTTAATTTAATCGGTTTGTACGCGTGACGTCTTTAGAATTTCGGTACGTGCGTATCCTCTACTCTTCCCCATTTACCTGCTTCCTCAGAATAGAACTTTAGTTTGTATACAAGTTCCGGACGAAAGCTTAACGTGGACTATGCCCAAGTCCTGGACATGTCCTACCTTTTACGTCTCTGGTCTTCCTAATCTTTTAATGGCCGATGATACCAATAGGACATTTTACATTTTTATACGGCACTAAAGCGAGAGTTTTATGATGAAAGCGCGGGTATTGTTCGCTTTTATCCCGTTTTGCTGAATTTTTCTGTTTTTGTTGCTTTGATCGATTTGATATACC